>NW_014556124.1:2778955-2828588 GCF_001313825.1 Dinoponera quadriceps
TCTGTCTCAGCCACCCTCCGCCTCCGCTTCCTCCTCTCGCGGTGGGCCCCCGTCCGCATGCCGGCCACATTCGGGGCCCCGAGAGTGGGCCCCGATGTTCCATTCACCGCGGCAACAAAACGAACCGCCCAGGCGTCAGCTGATCTTCCAGGAAGCCACTTCCGCCTCGGCGGTAACATACACCCGCGACATACATAGCCACACCTACGCCACGACGTCGTTCGCGCATTTATCGATTTCGCTGATCGGCGAGGATTTAAATTCTCAGACGGTGATCGGGAGGAGTCGCGCGCGCACCTTTTATGGCTTTTTAAGATCGCTCATGAGCGAGCGAGCGAGCGAGAGGCTACCATCTCTCATCGGCGGAGCCGAACTTTTACCGCGACTCCTCCGTCGTTCTCACTCTCGCTGGACGATTTCGCGAGCGCGAGCAGTTTCGCGCGCTCGTCTCTCTATTAATCGCCGACGAAGGACTATCGAGACGGGTAGACGCGATCGGTGCACGCAGGACAATGGCCTGGGACCAAAGAGATGACACGGCAACAATGGCAGTCGTGTTTTCAGAGAGAATCATGCGAGGTGCATCGAGTGTTTGTCGAGCTCTCTAGATGGTCCCGGCAGCAACGACTGAAGAGCAATCCCCGCGCTGGAACGACCTATCTCACGCTTCTCTCTTCGGCTCCTTCCTTCATCTTTATGCTGATATATACCCTTCGCCTCTCGCTGCTCTCTCGTTTGTACGGCCATACGAATATACATTCCGTTCTTTGTCTTAGCAGTCCGTCAAACAACGAGGTATGTGTGTCCACGAATTCGACTCGGTGAAAGTGGACGTGTACGGACTTGGGAGCGTTCGCGCTCGACGAGCGACGTGGATGACTCGGTTTGTGTTTAATTAGTCGAAGCCAATCTCGCGCAGGGAGAAGATTCGTCTTGGTGAGCGGTGGTACCGAGTGTACATTCGATCCTCGGTCAGATTTTTCGAGGTATATTTCCGACCGCGTGATCCAACGCCTTTCAAATGAACCATCTGTTTGTGGGCCGGGCTCGAAGTTAAAAGCTGCTTGACGCGAATTCAATGTTCTTTTTTGTTCCCTTCAAGAATCTTGCCAGATTATTTTTCACAAGACCCTCTGCTTTCACTTCTTCCGCAATGTTGTCGAGACCCTTCGTTTTCTCCCCTGTCCTTAATTTTAATCAACGTATCACACGCGCGATCTCGCTAACGTGCTATTTCCGGGAAGTCCGTCGGCGTGACTATCAACCTCGCCGAGGAATGTTCAACCTGTCTTCGTGGTCGTCGATCCGCGCGTTTCTGCGCTGCTAGGAGATCGGGTTACATCCTTATTGCTTACCTGAGCGGTGACACCGCTAGGACGAGAACGATACAACAAGACGAAACGAAAGCCCAACAACCGCGAGCGGATATTAACGATGAACTTTATTAAGAAGAAAAGGGACTACGCGTGCGTGGTAGCTTCAACGTGCTCGGAATAGTGCTCGAGGTGTCGACGGTCTCAAGACGGCCGACACCAGATTGGCGGCTCGTTGCGATTGCTCGCAGTAATTGCCCGCATCTCGCGTCCCGTTCACATCCCGAGGACATCGCGTCGCATTACGGAGCGGACAGGCTCCCGAAGTGAATTTCTGCGTGGAAGACACCCCCGAGGAAGAACCTTGAGGAGGGACGGTTCCTCCTCCGTTCGCCGAAGAAGGTTCGCGGCTTTTCTTCGGCGCTTCTCGGCGCGTGATTTCCTGGAAAGCCGGATCGATCGCGCGCGGATCGATCGATGAGGGCTCCAACCTGTCGCGCGGCCGATCCGAGTCTCGCCCGTGTCCAGGAGAGCTCATGTTACATCCTTATTACATACCTGAGCGGAAGACAAGATCGCGAGGAGGACGTCGTGCCGGCGGAGGTATATCGAAGTCGACGGACCGCGAGACCCTTTTGTCTGTGGGAACGGATTACCCACGGCGAGAAGGATGCTGAAGGAGAGTCAGGTGGAGTGATGGCGACGTGAGAGCGAGAGGGAGAACCGGGGGAGGCGAAGGGGGCACCGAGGAAGGGTGAGACGGGGTGAAGGAGGCGAGAGAAGAGCGAGAGAGAGAGAGAGAGAGAGAGAGAGACGACACCAGGGGCGTGTTGTTTTGGCTCCGAGGCACGTCACGCCCGTCGTCAACAGGCTCTTCGGATACTCCACGAAGGCGACCACGGGTGATGAAGCCTCGTCCACCGCAATCAAAGCACGCCTCGTCGCTTCCGCTCACCGCTCGCTCCGCCGATCTCTCGATATCTCTCGCTCGCGCAGCTTCCTCCTCCTGGTGAAGCGCCCGCTCTACGTACGGAGGTATCGATATCCCTCTTGTTTCTCGCGGCCGCGCGTCACGTAGTGTGCGAGATTACGTTGAAGAAGTTGTATCGCGCGCGCGCGCGGTTCGGGAGATTCGGCCGGGGTCGTGCGTGAGAACAAGCCTGGGGAGAAAGTGCGCGAGGAAGATAAGGGTGGATGGGTGGGTTGGTTGGTGGATGGGTGAGAGGGAGGTTGTCGGCGCTTCGTGAAGCCGCATCGACGAGCTCGTCGAGGCAACCGCGCGACGTGTATGGGAAAGGACGAGTTTGCTCGCCCGTGGGTGAATCGGCGTATCGCGAATGACTGACGGTGCTTTCTTGTTGGAGATGGACGATACTCGTAGTCGGCCGCAAGTGGGAAAAGAGAGAGAGAGAGAGGGAGAGAGAGGACCAGTTCCTGATTAGATTACGATCCGTTCCTGCAAGTCTCATCGGTGCCAATTTAGTTTCGACTTAACAAACTAGATTTAGCAAATTAGATTTGGAATTGTTCCGCGTCGCACGGCTATCCCAGGTTAACATTTCCGTGAAAAATCCGATCGGTCGTGTGGAAATCAATATTCGATTTGATACTAGTAAGACCTCATCGTGCTATCTAGAAGATTTTACGTAGATGTTGACGATCTAGCTGTTATCCAGTTTATATCATACCCACGTTAAGTTGATACATGCACTGAAAAAACAAAATTCCTTAATGTAACCAGACTTGTTTCGTGTGGATGTAACAATTCGACTTGGATATGACACTAGATATCGACTAGATCGTCAAAAATCGGGCCGCACTTATATGATATCTTCTATCACATAAACAGTTAGATACCGATTATATCAACATGATATTAACAAAATGCCATGCGTATCTGTCGCCAATGTAGACGTCGATCATCCTTTGCTTCAATCTAATACTTATCAAATCGAACGGTCCGAAAAATCAATCATCGATGCCGAATCGATCATCGATTTATGAACTCGGGTATATTTGGGGCGTCAGATTAACCCTCCGTTAGCCGTGATATTTTTCATCCACGAATGATCGCAACGCATCTCACCGATACATAATTTATAATACACGGGATAACTTTCTCATTATTTTCCTCAGCTTCTAGAAACAATTTTTTCTCTCATTAGCGTTCGGCTAATAGACCGGGCATTAAAGTACATAAAATACAGTGAAGAACAAATTGATAAGTATTAAGATGATATTTATTGGATATTGCGAATTAACGGAGGGTTAAATGTTGCGAAACGCAACGATACGCTTGCGGAGGGGGGAGAGGGGGGAGGAGACCGCGCGAGGCGCGAGTGTGGAGGACGCTAATCGACTGCCAACGCTTAGCTCCTTCGCTCCGTACTTACTTTCTTCGAACCGTACACGGAGGACACGGCGTAAAGTCGAGGAATTATTCCCGAAGGGGTGAAAGGTGGAGGACACTCGATGCCCTTAACTTAAGAGCTCGTCGCGTTGGCCGAATCTTCCAACGGAGCGGGCGAGACGAGAAGGGGAAAGAGGAGGAAGACGAGAGAGAAGCGGCGGCGGCGAGAAAGAGCGAGCGGAGAAGGAGGAGAGAGCGGGCAAGGTATGTGTGTATACCGAGAGGACGGATATCGTGTTCCAAATCGGGATCCGAGGGATCGGGTTATTAGGATCGAAATGAATGTAAATCCCCTTAACACGATCCCCGGCCAAAACACGGCTACCCGCGGCTCCGAAAGTGGCCAGATTAGATACCGCGCGGCGGTCCTGGCCGGCCGGGCCCCGTCGCGATCCCGCAGGATGTAGCAGCCCGATGCTATCTTCTCGGGTGCTGCCTCCACCTCTTTCTCCCTCTCTCTCTCTCTCTTTCTCTCTCCCTCCAACGCTGCCGCGTCGAGGACCTCCGGGACCAAGCCTGTCCCGCGAACGGCTCCTTAAATCTCGCGCGACCGCAGGAATGCTTGGTGCGCGTTCGACCTAACGAGCTTTTAATCGCCGGCCGCGGAACGTGACGCCGCGCAACGAACGCGACAGGAGAGGGGGGAGGGGGTGCGCAACGCGTGCCCTTCGAAAAATCGTCCGATCCTACCTGCGCGATCTCCCACGCGCTCATTCTCGCGTCGATCGCGAGATCTCGTCGATGCGCTCACCGTGCGATGCGACGACCGCGATAAAAGGCTCATGGCGCGGTGAAATGGACGGTTTTATCGGCCGGCGGGATCCTTCCTCCGGAAAACGACCGGGAAACCGAAAAAGAAGGAGCGATAAATCACTCAGCGCGTTATTTAATTCGTGCTCCCTCTTCAACAACCTTCCCCTCACCCTCCCCGACACACTAGCTCGTGATAATCGTTGAAGGCAGCCACGGTGGGATTTTGTTCAGTCGATGCGAAAGTTCCGTCCCGTTTTTCAATCAAGATATGCAAAAAAATATTTATTTATTTAAAAATACCATCGATCAATTTTTTAAGTATGCGTGAAAATAAGGATTTGACCTGTGAGTACTAAAATTCGGTGAACATTTGCCGGTGAAATATAACATTACCGCGATCAAATAATTTCGTTTCGTGTGTTGTATATTTAGTACGCGGAATTAAATGATTTAATTTGGCAGTGATGAAATATTTGGTCGGCAAATATTCATCAAATCTTAGTACTCATTATCAAGTCCTTTCAGTGTGCGTCGTTTTGTTCGATGACCCGCTACTTGTTTAGTAACTGCATGGTCCTACGCTCGTCGAGATTCTAGAATTTCTAAGCGAAGAGCCGATTGTGCAACGGAACGGACTTTTGCATCGACCCAATAAATCCGTTCATCCTTCGTGAACTATCGGACGTAATTCGTACGCGCGTGTTTCCTTCCACCGGCGTGATAACCCCCTTCGCCTATGAGCTATCGTTTACATTGCCTGATCGGTATCTGTGTCACAACTATGTGTTATTTCGAACGAAGTAGTTATCGATCGCTTCATCTCTCGCCACGAGGAGCGCATGAATACCCAGTTAAGTGACCAATGACTGCGTATAATTTACCTTATCTCCCAGAATATTACGTTCCTACTCAACGAATCGATTTCTCACGTGGATCAGATACGCGAAGGTCGATTTATCACGTCGTTCGATTGGCCCGAACGGGGTGGAGGGAGGGCGGAGGAGAAGCTCGGCGAGTCAGTGTTCTCTGAATGAATTAATCTCGACGGCGATATCTGGCCGATAAGCCGTAACCTGACGGCGGTGGTGCGCGGCGACATTTCGCCGCGATTCCGCCGGGCTCTCGCGCGTATATCTCGCACGTTCTACTTCTTATCGGCGATAAAGATCGCCGACGGCGCGCGTCTCGCGGAGATTTGCGCGACCGCGCGCGAAACCGCGACGCGCGCCGGTGATTTTCGTCCCCCGACGGAAAAATCCGTCGACGTTGCCGGAGGGAGCGGAGAGGGGGAGGGATTACGAAACTTTATAGTGACACTGCTCGTATAAACGCCACTGTAAATCATGGTTTATAAGGCGAATTCATTCGAGAGCACCGTAGGAAGACCGAGTCGACGAGCGGAGGAGGAGAAGCCGCGTCGAGGCGAATCGTGACTGGCTCCTCCTCTCCGTTCCCCTCGGCTCTTCTACTTTCTGCTGCCTCCGCGATTTCCGCCGCTTGCGACAACCACCCGGTCACCCTGATTTGCGATCCGAATGAAGTCATAACGCGAAGCCCCGTATTTTCTAAACGAGCGCGCTTTCGCGAAAGCGTTGCGCGCGCACGAAACTCGTCCGCGAGATCGAGGTTGCGCGGCACCAGATTTTTCGGACGGTTCGGTTTGTGATAGAATCACACTATTGAGTCCGGCTGTGATGTCGAGAATAGCCTTGGTTCCGTTAGTTAGACGTCGAGTCGTCGCAAACGCGGAATTAGCGGCGTCGAAGCACGCAGAAATAGGTTCCCCTCGGCAGTCTCGTAATTCAAGTTGAAGAGATCGGAAGATCGAGAAAATATCTCACGCGGAAATTTAAGTAGGCGAACGGATTGAAAGAAGGCGATTAATTTTTCACGGATAGATCCCTATTTATTATTATTGATCCGTAGGTAGCTCGGAACGCATAAAACCCTTGTAAGGGATTGAGGGTGGCTCCAAACTCGCCGGGGAACTCGGTTAGATGATCGGACACTACAGAGACCCGCGGAGATAGTGCTTAGATAGCGAGCAAAATCTGTTCGTGGGAATGCGTCGTAAATATAGCCGATTGCGTAACACACATACACACAGACGTCCGGTCGGGTGTGTGTGCGTACGTTAAATCGCCTTAAGAGATCCACGGAGCGGCCAAAAAAGGGACGGGCGGGATGGTCGTTTCTCGCGCCGGAAATATTGGCGCGATGAGCGGCGGCGGTGGCGGCGGCGCGAATAAAAGTGACCCCTTGATTATTATTGTACGATACCACGCATGAGAGACGCCGACATTCTAAATTCGCTGGCGCTTCGAAAAAGCAAACTCCGTCGGACTCCGGAACGCGGCTTCAATCTCGCGGTGCGAGCGAGCTACGAGAGAAAATATAGCTTCGCGGCCTTCGTCCACCGCGAAACGGAGCCGTTCGAACCGTGTGTGCCTCGGAACCGGCTTCAACCTCGCGCGAGAGGAACGTCCGTATCCCGCTATCGATCAAATCACGAATTTGGAATGCGGCATTAGTCAACGTCCACGACCGGACGTCGCCGTTTGTACGTACAGTTTCGGTTCCAGCGCCGAAGTCGCGATTATTTTCGCTTACCGCGCGAGAGAGAGAGAGAGAGAGAGAGATAGTTGGTGTTGCATTCGCCGCTATTAATGCTGGCCGATAAGGAAATAGCAATCACTAGCAGCAATTAAGACGTCGACCGGTTCGTAGAGTCAGTTACGGTACTGGTCTTGCACGGAGCCGCTCGCTAATTGACGATACAAATTAGCGGATACTAATTAATTGGTCAGATTAATCATGCGTTAATTCCGTCGTAAATCACGAGCCGATACCGCCGACTTGAACGAACTCGCTTTCGAAACATGACGAATGTCCCGCGGGATTCGTGCAAGTTTGTCGCACGAGTTTCAACGCGAGAGTTGAAAAATGAATAATATTTTGTTCTTACGCATTATATATTTTCTTTTATATCATGAGTTTATTTTATATATTATAGATCCATTATAGATATATCGCAGATTTATTTTATATCATAAATCTTCTATATCATTGGTTATTGTAGATTTTCAGATTTTCTTCTGAATTATACATATAAAAATAGCCATCGACACATCCAGTAAAATAACAATAATATTTAAAGTAACAATCGCGAGGTTGGATGCACGCGATCGCCACGACCGAGTCGCGACCGCTTGATCAACATGTTTAAAATGTAGATCACACGCACGATCGACAGCAGATATCAATAATTAATGCGTGATAATTAACGCTGCCGAAATAAATCGAGGAGCGGATCGCGGGAACAATTTTAGTCGGACTACCTTTCGCTACAAGCGCGACGATGCAATTCGCGAGTGGAACAAAGTCGCGGCGCGATCCTCACACGAAGATAGAATCCCGCGGCTCGTGCAAGTGGTTACCTTAAGCGTACCTCCACACATCACACACGTGCATACGCAGACACGGCACTTTATGCCAGCCAGTCAGCCAACCAGCCAGCGGAATATGTGGGCGGACGATTATTTATCTTGTCGTCCGCGTAATTACTCCGTGCCGACGGCTCCAGCTTCTAAAGCACGTGTCTGTGAATCACCCACGGCGGGTCTCTCTCTCTCTCTCTCTCTTTCTTTCTCTTCCTTTTCTCTTTCGGTACGTGATGCGTTTTCTCGCGTATCGTTCGACATCGACAAGCGTGGGACAAGCGGCACCGAGAAAGCCGGAAAAGAGCGTTTCTCTCTTTGACCGCGGAGGAGAGACGGGTCTAATTGGAGAAAAATTCGAGGATCGACGACGAGATCCGGGGAAGATTTCCTCGTGGAGATTTTATTCGCACAGAACGCAATGAAGGAATCGAAATTGATTTTCCGAATGCGGTTCGGACCTCGTTTTCGCGAGGAGGGAAACCCGTCGCGATTTATTCGTCGATCAATAATAATAAAATTCATCAGGAGGAGGATTTTGAAACGGGGTCTAAGATCGAGGAGCGGGCGAGAATCTAGCGTAAGAACCGCCGGCGTGTCTACTAAATCAATCAGACGCGCGGGCAGCCACGCTAATTAACGCTAATTGACCTTTGGACCGTGTCAGTCTCTAGTCGCTCGCCGTGTTATTTTTCGCCGGATTCGCTCTCCTCCGCTGTTTCTGCATATAATTAGACACGTGAGACGGCAAACTTCTTTATTGAAAAAATAAACTTTCCCGTCGGGCGCGAATATACAGGGTGTATTTGAACTCCACCGATAAATTCACACGGTAGATTCTGTATAACATAAGAATAAATAATATTATTCTCTCAAAATCAATTATCATTTCTTCCAAATGATACTGTTTTCCCTATCGAACAACGATGGTTTACTCTAGCGAAACAACATTTTCATTTAAACAAAATGATATTTTATATTGAATTATATTCTTTATATTAAACAAACGCAAGTCGAACGGACACACGTGTACTAAAGAAACACTTTTCTCTGTGCGCGAAGTCTATTTGTAAAAACCAAACTTTCGCAGACGCACGTTTGCTAAGGCATTTTTTTGATTTTCCAACATAGAATCTGTCCTCTAAGTTTGCCGGTAGAGTTCAGGTACACCCTGTATATATACTCACTGTCGTTCCGATACTACTCCGAACTGAGTCACGCCGTATTTGTCGCGACGACCGACGAGGCACGCTCGCCGAGAGAAAACATTCACTTTTGCAGGCGCGCGCGCGCGAGTAATTACGGCGGCAAGGGGCAGCGGACCGCTCTCGCTCTAATCATGCGTGTAATCTGCGTTCTAAACGGTGGTAACCGTAGATAAAATAATCGCGGATTTCGCGACCTGCTCTCCTTGCGACTCGCGAGCCGCTTCTGCGAGCGCCGCACGGATGTCGTATTTACAAATGAGCACCACCTGCGGCAGGTTTACGTCGGTGACGTTTATTGACAAACGGTCCGCTTATCGGTCCGCTTATCGGGCGCAGATAACGATCGCCGGCCCGAATCGCCCGGGCGCTTATTTTGCATTCCGTCACGTATCGATATCGTGCGCCGCGATTCGCCGATTAAATCTAATCGTGCGGCTGGCGCCGTTCTCAAAACTCGCTCCGAAAATGATTCCCGAGCGTCCGAGGTATCCCGTGATTACTTCCTCTTCAAATAGGCGCGTATTTCGATGAAGAAAATATTACTATTTAATTTGGCGAATAATTATTGCGAAATATTTCACACGCGGAAGTGTGCACTTCAGGATGAGCCCGAGGAGGATTGCGACTTGAGACTCAAGCGACTGTGAAAATCCATACGACGAAGAGAGAACCGTTCACTCGTAGCACAGTCTTATCCTTTGCATCCTTGTCTTAGTTTTTATAGTCTTTCCCGTCTGTTATAATGAATCTAGACCAGGTGTTTCAGCGAATATCTGGCGAAATCGCGATATAATAAGTGATGTAATTGCGCGAAAATACACGACCGAGAGAGAGAGAGAAAGAGAGAGAGAGAGGAAATTTTGTCCGTTATGAAATGCGAAGGCGCGTACAATCGTATCGGTAACCGCTCGCACACGAACAATTACACATAATTACGGCACTCGCGATAACGATAATCTGATATTCGTGTTTCGCGGCGCGAGACGTCAACCGCGCTCGACAAAGAGTAAGCGGATCGTTAAGTCCATTGTAAACGCATTACTGCGGGACGCATCGACTTACCGGGGACCCCGAAGGTCGACGGGAGGAAAAGAATTCGAGGGGATCGAGAGTGGTCCGCGCGGATAGTAGATTTGTATACGCGACTTCTTCTCTCTTCCCTCCTGTTCCCCTGTCTCTCTCTCTCTTTCTCTCTCGCGCGCGCGTCATGAATAAAACTGAATAGCCGAACCGGTAACCTAAACCCGAAGGCACTCACCACCTGTTGCTTTTGTGTTTGTACACGCCGGTCCTTTCACAAGTAAAGCGACTCTTAGATCGATGACTACTTTTTTGTCACCCTTCACAGATCTAAGGTTCCGCGCGGAACTCGGATCTATACACGGGTCGTGGTGTTTAATTGTTATTTCATTAAATCAGGTCGGCGGGCAGAGCCCCCCCGAGATGTGATACGTTTCGTGAAACGTACCTCTCGCACTCTTTTCTTCTTATTTATACATATTCCTTTCTAAATTCGGACCCTTCCTTGCGCGAGACTTGGACGGCACAATAGGTTGCGGAATTAACTTCCGACCACGTCGAAAGTTCGGCACAATTCCACTTCGGAATTATACTTTCACGGTACTTGAAGCCGGGGGACTTAATCATCGAGATATAAAATATTAAAACAATTTAGAGACCGCAAATTAAAAACTATTCTTTTATAGCGTTGGAGGCACTTTGCAGACGCGAATAGCGCGGTCGACGTGAAACGGAAGAAATGTAGAAACTAAAATGGATTATGCAACGAATTATCGCGTCGATTAGCGAACTAATAAAATGATTTCGCGTGGATAACGGTTAACGGTATGTAAACGTGTGTTAATAGCGGCGTACGATTTTCCCTCCCTCTCTCTTTCTATCTCTCTCTCTCTCTCTCGTCTCGCTCGTTGATCTTCCTGGCCGGACGCATCTCGGAATTACGCGGAGAGATATGTCCCTGCGCCGAGCGCACCGCGGCGTTGCAAATTATGCCGGTTGCGTCGTGCGATTAAATGTAATCGATAAAATCAATCTAAGTGACCCCTCGCGCGCCGGTGGCGCGCGGTGCCGATGGCGAGATTACTCGGAAAGCGCTACTTCGTTATAATTCCGGCCGGCGTGTACGGCGCGCCGGCATTAATTCAATCTTTCACGCGTGCATGAGCGAGAGCAGGTAGCACGGCGCGTCTTGTCACGGGGAATTAAGATTAACATTCAGAAGTGGCGTGTACGCGAGGTCGTTAGCGATATTTACAAGTACGCGCGCGAGCCGGTGCAATAAACTCGTTGCCGCGGTTATCCTGAGTGTAAAGCAATAATCGAGTCGTTATTCTGGACGTTGCGGCCTGGGCCCATCGAAGCGCTGCCACAGGACATTTCGTCGGGTGACCGTCGACATTTTTTACCCTCTGTGTGTGTGTGTCGTATGTTGTAATCCTCACGACGTTAACGGGATTATGAGAAACGCTAATATTGCGCGTAGAATCCCTTTAAGAATGTATCACCCGTGATTCAAAATAATGAACGAAATTGTGAATAAAATTACTAATCGATCTGCATTGCGTTTAAAAGTGATACTAAAAGTTTGAATTCAGAGCCTGAATTAAAAAGTTATTTCATTTTAGAGAAGGTTGTAAGGTAAATGAGTCTGATAAGAATTCGATGAGAGTTACACCGCATATACATTGAAATATTATCTAACGCGTTGCTCGCGCAATTAGAAAAAGTACGACTATTTGAGAACTGAGATGTGACTAAAATTGACATTTTTTATATATGTTCCTTAAGAAATTGGCATGATATTTTTAATTTCTATTTTTAATATCTTTTAGACTAAAAGCAACATTTTGACGAAAAACCATTAACAAGAAAAATAAAAAATAATAATTTCCTATTTGTAATACTGTATATATATATTGTCTACCTCAACTTCGTTTCAAATTAATATAAATTATTTAGGTAGCGAAATAAATGTGTAAGAACATAATTTTTATTATAAATATTAAATGTATAAGTAGTCTCTTTGATACGCCATTGAAAATGCGGCACTAATGGACAGTACATCCTTAATCAATTTTTCTTGATTCAGCTTCATCTTTGTTTTTGCCTTTTCTTTTTGCCTTTTTATGGCTGAAACGAGTAAAGGCAGAATTTCGAAAAAGAGGGACATCCGGAGCCGAACCAACGGGCGATTAATTCGCCCTTTGTCGTTGTGTTATTGCGATACTTCTATTGAGCGGATATGGAAATGTCGGCTCGCGGCTTTCTCGGGAGGGTGGCAGCGCTTCGGTTGCAGTTTCGCCGGTGTGCTGCCGCTGGTTAAACGTCCGTTCGGTAGTGTTATCGGTGTCGAGTGGTAGCCTCGTTCGTCGAGGAGGCAGAAGGTGAGTCGGGAAAGGACGAGAGCAGGTTGCAACGGGAGAGAAGAAGCATTGGCCTGGCAAAGTGTTTAAGAGCGTTATCTTCTCGGCTATTAGTCTTTCTTGGTGTGTGGCCTCCGATCTTACCGGTCGTCCCGCTCTCGGAGAGCACGAGCTCGAGCAAGGGTTAAGTTTAAGTAGCCCCCTTATCTCGGCTCACCATCTACACCCCGAGAGATTCATGGCGAGGATCAAGAGCCGGGGCCGGAGAGAAGGAGAACGGATGGGACGAGGCGCGAAGATCGACGCGAATTCCGTCGCTTCTGAATGTCGAGGGCCGCCGCGTCATTCGCGCGATAAATATTCGCGGTCGCGGCACATCGATGACACCCGCGCGGCGGAGGCACGTCCCTTCGGGGATTGACGTTGATTTAAGAAAAATTTCAAGGAATAAGAAATCGGATATTCCGCGGAGTCGTCTCGCCGCTGATATACGCGGTACTGAAATGTATCATGAATAGGGGAGAAACCGCGCGAACATCTCTCTCAGCTTGCCGAGGAAGAAGAATAATTCGTGCCTGCTAAGCCTGCTCTGTCCTTTCCTGGGACGCTTTCGATGCGTGTGTTGCAAAAATGTTTGCACACAAACACACTGAGAAAAGGATTTAATAATAAGTACTAAAATTTCATGAATATTTGCCGACTAAATATATAGTATACAGAACTACAATACTGTATATGTAGTATACGGAATTCAATTGTTTTGTTGCAGTAATGAAATATTTCGTCGGCAAATATTCACCAAACTTTAGTACTTTTTGCCAAACCTTTTTTCCAGTACACACACAAGCACACATTATGTGCGTACGCACAGTGCTGAGGTTGTTTGACGCGCAACGATTGACTGACTACCAATAGTTAAATAATAGTTCACGTATAAACATGTTAAATTCATAGCACGCAGTTACAAAAAATAAATCAGTATGCCATAATCATTTTATGTACTCATATATCGATCATAAGATACCGTGATTTAGAAAAGAGTCGAGCGTCAGTCGTGAGTCGTGAAGCAAATTCTCGACGTCGGGAGAAGAACATCGTTCTGGAATGCTCGATGCGCACGACGCGCCGCGCTTTTGAAAAATCGTGTTTCAATTCCAGGTGTAACGACCTTTGTCACTCTTTCTCAGTCCGGGTGTCGGAGATCGGCGCCCCGTAATTATTATTGTAGATAAATCCGCAGCGATCGATCAGGCGCGATCGAGGGGGGCGCCAGACGCCCGACACTTTAAATAACAAGTGGACGTGTCCTTTGTTAATACGTTTGGTTTATTAATAGGGCCCGCAGTAGGACGTTGAGCCCCGCGCTAGCGCGGTATGGGCCCATTGTGGAAGGGAACGTGCGGTGCGCGTAATTCCCTCCAGATTGATGGCCAACCATTACCGGAATTTATCACGCCTGCCAGGCGACTATTGTGACGTATGTGTAAATAAAAAACGGTCGTGTGGCGAGCGGGGTGTCGAGCCGCTTTCGTACGTGACGTAGAGCATCGTCGTTGTCGTCATCGCTCGCATCCGGAACGATCGACGTTCGTATTCTCTGAAGTGCGATCAGTATATTATCACTGAGAAGCAGTCAATAGTCACTAGTGGTCATAGTTATAAATATAGCACTGAGAATCAGTAATAAAATTTCGCTGCAAATGTCTGTTAGCAGCAACTGTCTCCATCGGAGAAATCTGACTGTAGAAACAGCGAGAAAAGATATTACATATTATTTCACCTTTATTATCTTAATTCTATTCTTAAGATATCCGCCAATCATTTTATCTGGAATATTCCTATAATTATGTTTACCTGATTTAATTTATATCGAATTGAAGAAAACCGCTTATCCTGACGGGACTCGAACACGAAATCTCTAGCTAGCTTCTCGCGAACAAATTCCCGCAAATCCTCAAGTTCTGTTTCATTCGATGTGAAGAATTGAATTGCACACAAGTTGATTGATTTGTCTACGCGCGCACGCATTTTTCTAGAAATCTTCTACAGACATTTTCACGCGCATTGGATCTTCAGATAGTTAATAATTAATACACATTAACACATTACCACCCATTAATCTGGATACATTGAACAATTCTCCTCGTTTTGCGGGTGAACGGCAAATCCAAGCGAGTCGTAAGAACGACAAACTTCGCTAATGAGGAAAAACTCGATACTCTGCCTATGGTAAAGATTTAACGAGAATATCCTTCTCGGAAAGCAGTGGTGGAAGGGCGCAGGGCCATGAAACAAAAGGATTACCTTCGAAATTCAACGAACAGTAGTGCACATGCGTGTGCATATGTTTGTAAATTATAACTACACACTCTGATATTATATCGCGATCGTACAAGCATTCGTTCGAGCGTGCAGCCCCCGCGCGGTGGTTTTTCGATTAACCGACAGCGGGATTCGCGAGGAAGACTTCCTTGGCGTCGTGGTCGTGAGGGAGGGCCTCACCGTGGATTTCGCCGGGATGTCCGAGCAACAATAAAGGCCCGGGGCCCGTTATGACCGCCGTAAAAGCTTACGACGATCATAACGCGATCATGATGTGTACACCAGTCCGGCCAGTTCCGAGCGCTCGGGCTCTCTTTTTAAAGCCGCTGTCTTTCGCACCGTACTGATCCGACGACACCGGTCGAACCTTAATCGTGCGACGATCCGGCCGTCAGTCTTGATTAATCATTAAAGAAAGAGGGCCGTCGGTCTTCGGCGCGACCGGATCAAATCCGCAGATCGCGGATACCGATAGCCATCCGCCGGCAGGAGGTCGTAAACGTCCGTTTAACTCGCGCCCTGTCTGATTCACACGCGCGAATCGAATCGAACGAAGACGCGCACTGTAAATCAAGCCGGTCCCGCCGTATCTCGCCGGGTCGCGCGCACGTTCACCTTGTTATTCAGCAGGGCGCGACGGACCTGCTTCCGCAAACTCCGCCGCGGATGTTGCTGCGGTTCGCGCGTACAATTGTTGATATAACAAATCGTCGAAATTCGCGTTTCGGCTGTGATTTGCGTCGCTCGTGTAATTCGTGTCGCAGAGGTCGGGGACTCGGAAATATTCCTCGATAGAGTCTAGAGACGTGAATCGCTGGCGAATGCAGACGTAATTCGGACAGGGCGTGCCGAATGCGAGATGTCTTCTCGGCGACGAAACGCGAACGGGAAGATCGAGAGCGGCGGCGAGCGAGACGAATCTAATACCGCGTGTCGCAAGGGTGACGTTCGAACGCTCTCTCTCTCTCTCTCTCTCTCTTTCGGGCAGAGAGCCTGGCCGGCTGGCGAATGAAGACGTAACGCGGATGGCGCGACGAAAGAGAGCACTCGGCGTGCCGGATAGGAAGATCGAGGGCGGAAAGAGCGAGACGAATTCGCGAGCTTCGTTGCCGCGCCACCAACGGAAGCGGATGGTTTGAAACCGAAACCATGGTGATGGTTGTTGGCTCATTTCTCTCGTCCGATTCGGGCCGAACCGTCCAGTTTCGGATTCCGGCGAGCGGCGAGAGCTATATGAGACACCCGATTTCGCGATTCTTTACGCTGGCGAGAGCGCGGGGCGAGAAAGGTCAACAACCGTGCGACAGGCTCGGCTTAACTGTTAAACGGGACAATGTGAATCTCTTTTACCCTCGTCACGCTGTCCTAAATATTTAAACGGGTCGAGGATGTGGAGTATCCACCTGCATAAAATGAGCTTCCCAAAATCGAACGAGATTTTACGTTTCTGTGCTTCGGAGACACGGAAAGGGGTTGCGGCGAATAAGCGGAGGAAGCTTGTTCTTCTGTCTCGCCTTCACCACCTCCGGTGTCGGTGATGGGAAACGAATGCGGAGAAAACGTCGAAAAAAAAAGGAGCAGCGTGACGAGGCACGTTGGTCACGCTTGAGGATTTTCCATGCATTCAGCGGTTCATTGTTTAACGACAAATGCCGTGGGTCAATGAGGTTTCCGGAAAGTAAAACATGGGATTGTATGTTTGCTCGGTATACTTTTGGATCAGAGGGCGGCTCAGAGCCTTGAATACCTTTAACCACTATGTAGCTCTACTTCATGTAATTGTTACCGAGATCATTTTCGTTCCCAACATTGGAATTCTCGTCTTTGATGAGAAAAAAAATGTCTATCTTTATATCGAACTTCTAAGTGAATTAAACATTTCTATAACATCCGATTGAAATTGATGAGCTTCTCCTGATGCACTCTCGGAATTTCTGATATTAATTTTATATTAATTTTTTCATATTAAAAAAAATATTTTGTAATATTTAGAGCTTCTTAGGAAAATGTCGCTGTAATTAATAGTAAAACATAGAAAATAGCACTTTTTATTATTTACAAACGTGCCTTTATCGAAAGACGTATAGGAAAAAAAATCAATAAGTCAACTCAAGATTCATATTCTCATATATATAAGGAAGAATATAATATAATCTTATGTGAAGAATAAAATGTGCTTTTACATGAAGTTTTATATAATTCCATTAAAAATATATTCATGTTATTCAAGAATAATGTTCATGAATTGAGGGGAAAATATTAGATAAAAGGAACGATATCTTCAAATTAAAAATTGTATCAATTTAAAGATATCGTTTTTTCTAACCAATATTTTTTCCTCTCATCTCATAAAAATTATTATAAACAAGAATATTTTAATGGAACTATATAAAATCTCTTCTAATATATATATATATAAGATCAAGTTTTATCTTCATATAAAATTATATATATTCTTGCTCAATATTTGAGAATATAGGAGTCTTGAATTGATATCAATTTTTTCCCACACACTGGAACGCTTCATTTGTTCATATTTCACATATCTTTTCTCAAATATAAAAAATGTATGAGACGTTAACAACTCGTTCCGCCAAACTCGCGCGTCGAAGGAGGAAAAATTGGTACCGCGTAGCATGCGCGTTGCGGAGGTAGAGAGTCGTCCTTCTCCGGATGGCATAAAAACATGATGAAGAAGAAGGAGGGGAAAGGGAGAAGGAGGAGGAAAAGGTGAAGGAGGAGAAGAAGGAGGAGGGAGAGGAAGAGGAGAAGGGGGAGAAGAAGAAGAAGAAGAGCGGAGAGGCAAGTGAACGCGAAAGGGCTCGTGCTTCCGGCCGATCGCCTCGTTAGCATCGTCGTGTTTCCAGTTGGTGAACGATAACCGCTCGTTAACGGCGATTAAACGGCGAGCTAAACATCGTGGTGCCGCGAGACGAAACAATCTCGCAGGCACGTTGAGCCCCGATTAAAATAAACAAGGTGCTGCTCGCCGCCTCCTGCAATTGCTCGCTCGCTCGCCTCGCTCGTCTTGTTGCTCTCTTCGCCGCTGTTTTCGCACGATATCCAATCGACCGAGTTCGTATTTCGAATACACGTCGCGCAATCTGCTCGGCCGCGCTACCAAAGCAATTAGTACCTCCTTCGGAGGTAATCGGGCCGACAGGTGGAGGAGGTGTTCGCATTCGAAAGTTGATTTATCCTTCTCGAATAAATTATCCCCCCGCTCGTTGCAAAGTGACGCGCAACACATCGGAGGAATTTAATTTAGAGATTACGCCGGGAATTTGGAAAGATAAGAAGAAATAGAAACGCACATGCCAAACATTTCTTTTGCGAACGGTAGAGATCCAGCGAAGTTTCCCCCTTTTCTTTGCTTCCCCAAGTAGTCGAGGCTATGGAAACTCTGTTACGCGTTTGAACTCAGCCTCGGAGATTCGAGCGACAGATAGCGAAATTACACTTATTCCGCAGTTGGGTTCAACTCGACTTTGTCAGAAGTGAATACTGTCAGAAGCTCGGCGGGATATTTAACATCAGGGAGTTCAAGGGGTCGCACCGAGTCCACCTTCCACCCGCTGGTGGTAATAACTCAAAATTCGTACTGTTCCGTCGGGACTTTTTCATCATCGTTACCTACGTCCGATTATTCCTCCAACTACTTCATCGCACACTTTAATAACCTCGCGCAGGATGTTTCTGTCTTCCGCCGAGGTATCTCGGGGATAACTCTTCTCTTATTCGATAGACGCGCGGTGTCGGCGAGCGTGCGAGCTCAAAGGCTCGTAGGGAAGAGGAAAACCGCAGGGATGCGAGCACAGAGAACGAGACAGAGAGGGAAGAGTAAGACGAAGAGTAAGGCGAGGGCGAGAGAAGGAGAGCGAGGAAGAGGAAGAAAGCGAGAGGAAGCGAGAGAGAGAGAGAGTCGTGAGAGAGTCCGGTCGTTCTGTGCCGGCAGGGTCGGGGGTCTTAATAAGATGGAAAGAGGCTGCTTTGTGTTGGTGGATGCACGAAGAGGCGGCCGATAGAGGCAGCCGAAGGGCGGCAGAGTTTACACCTCACCTTGAACAGGCGCCTTCGTGCCTTATCCCGCTCCTCTCCCTTTCTCCTGCCTCTCGGCTTTCTCGCCCTCTCGCTTCTCTCCGCTTCGTCTCCGGCACCTCTTCCATCTTCTCCTCCTGGTCGTCGTCTTCTTCTTCTTCGTGTTTGCCCGCCTCGTTAACGCCTCGCGGCGGACGAACGGACGCTGCACACGCAGCTATTTACTAGCCGCCTCTCTTTGGGTCCACCACCTCTCCCGCCGCACGAAGGTGAAGGCCTCCGTCTCCTCGCGGAGTGCTCCCTTCGTCGCGGAGAACGCCGATATTTTTAACCCTCTTTCAGCTGGTCGGTGCTGGCTTCACCGAAATACCGTCGCCGCGCGCTATTTCTTCCTCCCTTTCGCGCGATAATGGATAGTCGAGGACGCGTTTTCCAAAACGCTTCTCAGTGTCCTCGCGTTCGTCCACGTCCACCGGACGCGCGTGAGTGTTACCCACTGACGAAATTGATAATCTAAAATGTCCGGATCGACGGATATCGCGACACCCGATGCCGACGGGTTCGAAGGCGACGACGCGGAGGGCTTCGGCTCTCGAGGTACAAGAAAACCATTAGCAGCCGCTATCGTCGGCGCAAGAAGTTAAATTAATTACCGGGACCTCAACGAGGACACGCCGAGCGAAAGGGCGAGACGAGGAAGCGGGGGAACGAGGGGGACGGTGAAAAAGGGGCAGAGTCGCATGCCGCCGGGCATTCCGGGGCCCCGATGACTCGCTTCGAATTAGGACGACACGAATAATGGGCTCACGGACGTCGGGGAAAAACCGTCGCGTGAGGCCCCGCGATTCCTCATCGCGGAATTCCAGCCCGGCCGGCCGAACGGCCGGCGCGTCCGTACCGCGAAAAGTATGGCCGGTTTTTAGAAGAACCGACTCGAGAGAGACCTCGACGGGACGACTTCGACGGGGCTGACGGCCGCGATTTTCCGCGCTCACGAGGGGAAAGAGCATTGTGAGGTAACACGGTGAAAACGAGCCTCTCGGGATGCCACTTGGAGCGGCTGTAATTTGATTTGGAGCCAGTCTAATTTGAGCCGAGCTAATTCCGCTCGTAAATTTCCGAACTGCCGAGCTCGCCTCGGCAACATTCTTCCACTTCATTATCTTACCGTCAAAAGAAGCGATCGGCGAGATTTATCTAGAATGTCCATGGGACGTCCCAGAGACGTTTATTGCCATCTTTATACGCGCAGCAGGTGGCCCTGAGAAATATTTTCCACGCGACACCGTCATCTCCGCCGATGCGGTGTCTTCGCGTTTTCGTCGCGCAGCGATATTGAACTGTTGCTAATAAGACGCTCTTCCGACCGCTCGTTCGATCGAGCGCTTCGGCCGAGCTCTGACTCGGCTTTCAAGGTCTCCGTTAATCACCGGCGACGATTCCGATCGAGGCGATCGCGGAGATAATGACCGACGTGACCGGCCGTTATCGCACTCGTGAATTTCTCCCTTTTGCGCACGAGCCGATACCGAGGCGTCGATCTTGATCCCCCGCGGAAAGCCGAGCCGCGGATCTCTATCGAGCGAGATCGCCGTCGGCCGGCTCTCCGCGATTCGATCGATTATCATTAATCCCCGGGCTGCTTTTGTTCGCGTTAAATCACACGTGAACTCGACTCGGCTTATCAGATCGGCGGCGGCAAGGAATTTGATAACGGACGCACGAACGGATGGACGGGGCGAGTCGACGACGAGATTGGTCTCACGACAAATTACCGGCCATCGGAATTCCTCGGATCGGGTTATCGGAGATCTAGAGAGGGCCGATCCGAACGCGGACCACGGTATTTTCTGGAGGCGAGGAAAATGCGTTCTCCGTGTAACGACCACCGTGGAAACGCCGGCCCGCTTTAATGGCCGTCGCGGATTACGAGAGGAACGGTGTCGGATGTTTTGACACGCTCGTCGACACGCTTGTCCCGGGGTACGGCGATCGTTTTTCCCGAAAAAAAGCCCGAGGGAAGCCGTATCGTGACACCGAGGAGAGGGACGCGCGAGTCACGACCGAGTCGATGATAGATGGAACTCGAGAAGCCGACCGATCGGCCCGCACAAAAACGATATTTCGACGATATCGAGTTACGATTTCTGCCGGCGCGAGTTCGTTTTCCCTCCTCTCCCCCTCCCCGAGAGCCCCTTTTTCTCGTTTTTCCTCGGCGACGTGCGCGACGTCGCACCGTGTGATTCATCCGCGGAGGCAACGACGGAGGGACAAAGGAGAGCCTTGGCTACCAGAACGATTCCGTCTCGTTCGACTCATCGTCCTTGGTGCTCCCTTGCGAACGGCAGGACAGCGTCGGTAACTGCGGACCGAACTTCGCGACGTTGACAGGTGCTTACCGGCAACAACGTCGCGGCGGAAAACGTCGCGCGCGTCTCAATTTTCGAGACGCTTCGCGACACACCTTCACGTTCGCGATTTCGTAACGCGTACGTTTAAATAATAAATAGGAACGGGCGCAGGAAAGGGGCGCATAAATCGCGCGTATAACGACGATCCCCCAGCACGCGGCCGTCCGAACATCCGACGACATCATAATTTCGACGCATAATTTTACACCGCTGCCTCGTAATTCGCTCGCGAGGCAGATTTATGTCGGATAATCTGCGCCGGCGAGATCCGTTGCAGATTTAATGCTTCCTCGATACACGGTGATCGATGGCTCGTCGCGCCCGCTCGTGACTGATATCGAAGGGGGTGCATAACCGGTCGTGAGAGCGATCCGTGCGGGACCGACCTCGTTCTGAAAAAATCGCCGAAGAACTGCGAAGAGAGAAGAAACGGGGAAAGAGAAGGCGGAGGACGATGGAGGAGGGAGAAATCGGCGATGCCGCGATCGCCGCGACGGGAACTCGAAAAAATGCGTTTGCCGACGCGACGGTGCTTTCGCTGACGAAATCCATTCGCGATAAGGGGAAGAACCGGTCCCTCGAGAGACGTTAGGAGCGGAGGGCGATGATGAGGCTCGGAAACGACGGAAATTACGCGCCCCGATAGAGAAACCAGCTCGCGGCGCTTTTGGCGGCGCTTCGGCACCGTCGCGTGATAAAGCTCCGCTTTCTCGCGCGGCTAATTAGATGACAGCAGCATCAAAGATCCGAGGATACGTCGAAAGCATCCGCCGCATAATTTTGCGTGAAACGTGACCGCCCCGTCTGGACGATCTCGTCTCGATAATTTCGAAGTCGTGTCTTTAAATTTGTCCGAAGAGCTCTCGGTCGATTTCCTGGCGGGATAATAATGCGACACTTTTACAAGGTGCATGTGAACACGGGGGATGGGCTTTTGCTTTCCCTCTTGACCTCGCTTCGCACCCCTTCGCCCCGTCTTTCATGCTCTTCAACCCTACAAGAACTTTCCCGTTGAAAAATTACTTGAGTACGATCTTTCCGGGCGATCCTATATACTTAGATAGTTATCGTCTTGAGCGTGATGAATGGTAACAGTTATAAATACAAGGAGATAATGGCGCGCGTGTGCTACGTACGGGTGAGAAGGGGGTGAGAGATCGAGGGATACCGATAGATTTAATACTTCCTCTCGATATCCTCAATCACGATCGATACTCGGGCTCTTTCGCGAAGTTTATTGCCGCAACGAGGATGACGCGACGGCGCGCAAAACCGGTCCTAGGTGCGACGAGGAGGAAGATAGAAGCGAGGGAGGGGGAGGGGGGAGTAAGATCGAGGGGCCGGTACGTGGTGCAAAGTACATGAAGTAAAGGCGCCGGTAAAAACGGCGGATTCGACACGTGCTTCGTACTCCCATTCGTATCTCCCATCGTGATTGGCACTTCGATCTTCTCGCGAAATTTATTATTGCTCCGGGTGCAGAGAACCGGTCTCCGAAGTCGACGTGGGAGGGATGCGGGGTGGGAGTACAGTAGGTGGTGAAAATGGACGGGGAAAAGACGAAGAAAGCGGCAAGAAGTCGCGGATTAGACACGTGCTTCAGGCCGTCGAGCCTCTAAGCAAGTCAATTGCAGTAATTTAATATACGTACGCGGATCCAGAGAGAAAAGTGTGTTTATACTTGATAGATCATTTTACGCGGTGTACAAGTTATTTCGATAAGCATAATGCGGACGGCTTTGGTCGTTGACGGTTGATTGAAGTTATTGGAAGAAATCGTAAGTTCGTGTAGGGAATAATATGAAAATATTAAAGATAATATTCAAAAAAGGGGCAGTTAATTAATGGGGCGGCAACCGACCACTTCCCTTACCTCGTGCGTTATATATATATATATAAAACGTAAAAATTAAGAAATGCGAATAATAATTAATAATGCAACTTTCTCTCAGAGTTTTGTTTGAAAAAAGAATGCCGCGCGTCTCCGTCAGCTGCCTCGGCGTCCGGCAGCAACGCAATTTCGATCGTGTCATCGTTGATCGATTTTTCTGACTTCGCCCATTTTAACACGGAACCAATCTCCGAAACGAGACAAACGAGGAAGATCGCGATGATCGAAGATGGTGGAAAATACGTTTCGCTAAGGGAAAAGGGGGAGAGAGAGAGAGAGAGAGAGTGTGTATGTGTATGTGTGTGTGAAGTAGAAGGAGAAAACGCACGAGGTAAGGGAAGTGGTCGGTTGCCGCCCCATTAATTAACTGCCCCTCTTCGCAGCCTCCCCCTCCGCTTCCGAGCGTTCCATCAAGGGCGCAGCCATTCACAGCTTGCTGCACTGATATCTCTCCCCCTGCCCTCCTCCTACTCCTCCTCCTTCCTGAGGTGCTCCTCGCGTTTCGTTCTATCGTATAGTTTTTTACTCCGTCGGACAGTTCCTCGAACGTGCGGCTAATTATATCGACGCGAAACGAGATTCAATTAACGATTAAGATCGCCGAACGCGCCCCTTTCGAATTCGCCGGAGGAATCTGCGGCCGCGAGGAAACGGCGCGACTCTTGGCACCTCCTTGTCTAAATAAACGGTACACCTTACGCCTCCACATTGCGTATCCGAAGATACGAGCTGACACGTGTTGCAGTTTCACGCCGTAGACATAATGGTCTCGTTAACTTCATCCCGCGGAGATCGCATAATGCTTGCGTTCTCTCTCTCCCCCCTCCCTTCTCCCCCCCTCCTCCCTTATAGATTACATTGTGTTGAAAATATTAATCAAGGCGATCAAACCGAGTTAGCGTCTTACCTCGGCAATTGCATCAGAACCAGTTAAGTGGCGAACGGGAGAACAGGCCTGACAGGGATATGCGCAACTTTGTTGCGCGCGAAGTAAGATTTATATCAGACCTCCTCCGCCATACATCATGTCACGAAACTAGGATAACTAATGTCGCTTTTTTGTCACACTGCCGCAGAGCCTATATATCACTGAGATTGTTATTATAAATAATTAAATGCGCGTCGGGGGGGGGGGAGAGAGCGGGAATAGATTAGAATTATTTTTGACATGTGCGCGGAAAGATTTTTCTCTGTGCGTGAGCGACAGAGAGAATGGTGATACTGATCGCTCCGGTTTCTCTTAGGTATGAATAGATGTCAGAAATAGCAACGTACGAGTAAGTGAAAAGTCGACACTCGCGGTGTAGAAAGTATCGCGGGGAGGAATTTGGAATACGAGACGCGAGACGTTGCTGATTGGCTCGCGAACGTAGAATAATCCCACGTCTCGTACGAGGCGTACGAGATAAATAAGACGCTAAAAGATTTAATGTGCCGTTATTTAAGGGATTGTCGTCGCAAGGGATCCTACGAAACGCGAACGCAGTCACGCACCGCGTCGCGCCGGCCGGTCGGTCGGTCGGTCGGTCGGCCGGTGGGACCGTATCGGACAGGGACGATTACACGGCGTGGAAGCCATTGTTGTCGTCCTATGGAAATTAATTGAATGTATTTGAATAAGCGCGTTGTTCGCCGCTTGTTCCTACTTGCCCACCTACGCCGATACACGCGCGAGCCGCATAAACCGCGCTCGCGATCTTGAATCGCTACAGGGCGCTTCAAAGAACGGACGACGATTTCGCGCGGAAATTCGTTCGATCCGGGAGGACGGAAATAATTCTGCGTCACATGCTACGTGCTTTCTCTTCGTCTCGAAATTATTCAGCGCGAGTTGAGAATTTATTTGGATTTCAGGCTCGAATGGTTCTCGAGGAAGAGGAATTATTTATGTGGAAAAGAATCAGTCTTATATATGTATGAATCAATGATAGATATTCTCGTATACGAACGATTTTTCATCCTGATTTGAATGGATTTGTATCGACGCAAATATTACTTGCACTCAATTCAAGATCGAAATTCTTCGAAGAATATTATAATATTCTTGCTTGTGTGTGAGAATATCTGTCGTTGATATAGGATTATTTCTTTTCTGTGTACATGGAGACAATTGATTACATTACAATACAAACACGTTGACGGAATTAAAAATCAAACTCTCATAAAGTTAATTAATAAGCGCTGGGAATTTTCTGAAACATCTATTTATCGCATACCCGATGACGTGAAAATAAGTTTTGTCTTTCTCCTGGGTCTTGGATAAAATTCACACGCTCTGCAGGATTTCGCGACGACGACATTGCGACGTTGCGTCGCCCGTCTCGGGTACACAGAGTACACAGAGGCCGCGAACGACCTTCGATAAATGTACGACATCGTCGTAAAGCCGACGGGCAGTAAAACGCCCGCAAAGAAAATAAGTCGCGTTCGGCGGTCGCGATTAATTACCCGAACCGCAAAGGCGTCATTAAATCCAGCCGAGTCGCGGCGGGAACTGTCGCGAGCGCGAAATAAGAGTAATGAAAGGTCGATTCACGGAAACGGGGAGAAAAACGCGATCTCGTCTCGTCTCGTCCCGAGACGCGTGACGCGCCGGGGAAGCCGCTTTTCCCTTCCCCGGTTTCTTACGATCGATCCAGATTTTCAGCGCGGCATTCGCGAACACGGCAACCGCCTCGAGATCCAAGAAAGGAGCAACATCCTTCCCAGGATCGCGTCGTCGCGACAAGATCGCGTTCGTAGAAAATATAATTTCTTCGCAGGTAATCCGACGCGATAATTTCCCGATCGTAAATAAAAAATGAAAGGTCACCAATTAAAAGTTCACTATATCTAAATAAAAAGTACAACGATGCAAAGGGCATCGCTCTTATTTGCTGAATGAGTGAACGAGGATAAATTCGATCGAAGGGACATGCTGCCATTTTAATTGCTCCCAACTAGATTTTCGCTTAAATATTACGACTCACGGCGATCCTGGCGATGCTTTTATTCCAAGCTTAGCTCGCGCACAACGAAGAGGTGCGTCGCTGTGCGTGCCTGTAGAGAATCGCCCGTTCGCACGTATCGGCGTATGAGCGCGCAGCGACAGATACGCGGATTGTGTTAAGGAGGGCTGAGCTGTCTTCCTATACAATGCACAATGGCCATGCGTCCCATGAATTATACAGTTATTTATTTACTTATTAACTGCGCGCGCGCACTCGTGTTTCGTGCCGCTAACAAGACTCGCCGATTAAGTTCCTTCGACTACCGGCGGCGTTGACTCCGGGCGAAGCAAACTCGTGAGAAATTCTTCCGAGGGCCATCCGGACATTATCCTTCCAAGGACATTATCCCCTCGAGATAAGAAAAGTAGGAGAAACCTATCTCTGGGCATTTTTCTGTTATTCGAGATGCGCGACATGTACCATCGGAAAGAATTTTTCAGCGAGAAAATTAATTCCTCCTTATTTCCCGATCGTTTAAAATACATTTTACAGCAATTTGCAAAAATGTATTACTCGTGGTAGAACGCATCATTTTTTCCACACTAATCTTTCGCAGCTTGGTAGAAGCATGAAAAGGCTCCCGACGTGTTAATCGAGCCTTTTGTTGCTCCTTTAGTCATACATATTAGTTATCTACGGAAATCTATCCCCGATTTCTTCCATTTCTCTCTCTTTCTCTCTCTCTCTCTTTCTCTCTTATCGAATTCTTTCCCTCGTTATCTCCCATCGCTCTAACGATTTCTGAAAACACTAAAAAACACTAAAAAGTATACTTCGAGCTTCTGACCGTCTTATCACGAGATACGAAAACATCGGTGTGTGTAATTTTGGTATTTGATGACGAATGTTAACGGGAGGACAAGTGTCGATAAGTTATACGAAGTCGCGGCGAGGAGGCACGGAGAAAAAAAGAGAGAAGAGAGAGGAACCAAGGCCCGTTGGAAGACCAGACAACGACGACGAGTCTTTCCCACGTCGATCATCACCGACCTCAAACTGGTCATCGGATCCTTGCTCGCAGCGGAGGAAGGAAGTGGTTGGCAAGATCACTTTACAGCGTGTTTCGCCCCGCGAAACTTTCTTGCGCGCGCGACTAGTGTCCTCCGACAACCGTAATCGATCGAGCGCGAGTCGTACGATCGGAATGAAGACTCGAGATTTCGGGCTATGGTGCAAAAAACGGCAAAACTTAAGCGGTAAGAAAATCAACCGATCACAATAGATTATTCTTCTTACGATCGAAGAATAATCGACTATGGTGATTGGTCAATTTGCTTATTTCTCACGTCTTACTGCTCACGTTTTTCTGTGCGCCATGGCCCTTCACTTTCGGAATATCGTAAGCGTTCCGCTTCGCTCTTCCGGGTGATCCCTCATTTCTCACCTCTCTCTCCCTCTTTCTCTCTTAATTGATCATCGCCTGCAATATTCAACGCTAATCAACGGGAATAATTGTTTCGGCCGAAACCGGGGCGTCATTTATCTGATCAAAGACATCGTATTTTTCCAAGAGTACCGCTTGAGACCGGCGCGCCTCGGGTTCACGCGATCGCCGGCCATTTTTACGATTCCTCGTGGCCCCGACACGATCGCGATGAAGTCGTCCTCGTCGGTCGCCGGTATGGTCGCGGGATCCTCCGGCGTCGTCGTCGTACGACGATCATCGCGCGCGCCGGTACCGGCCTTCGGCGCGCGAAGTAAGTCCGCCATGGGGAACGAGCAACGCCATGACGTTCTTTTGACCCGTTTGACCCCATGCACACTTCTCACGATGCATTATGGCGGCCGCCTGGAGGCCCTCGGCCCTTCCTTCATCCTTTCCCCGTTGAAACTCGGTGGACCAACCAGATTACGTCCTTCTCTCTCTCTCGCTCTCTCTCCTTCTCGCTCGTCGTTACCCACCGTCTCCCCCCTTTCCCTCTTCCTCTCTCGTTCCCCCCTTCGTTCTCTTCTCGCTCAGCCTCTGCCTTTCTCTCTTTCTCTCTTTGCCGCCGTTCCTCTCTCTCTCTCTCTCTCTCTCCTCGTCTTTCTTGTTGTCGCCGCATTATCCCACACATAATCGAACGCGCGAGAGAGACGGAGATGCCACGGCTTTCGCTCTGCACTATTCCTCCGCTGCCTATACGCGTCCTGGTCTGCGGTTTCCACATTAAGCACCGTGCACACTGAGAGACTCGCAAGAGATCGCTCCGGATGACCGGATGACGCTTTCATCGGCTGACGCGTGGGACGACGCGACGGACTTGCCTAGCGACGCTGTCGCAATCGATGTAGCGAATCAATTCCATCTAATTTACGCGAGAGGCTGATCGCACGGCGAGCTACGATCTCGTCGTTCGATAGAACCTGATCGTTAATTAGGTCGCGCGACGTAATTCGGCTGGGACAATATCTTGGAAATAAAGAAAGCGAACAGCCGCTCGATATGGAATCCGAACGCGGGGCGAGTTAGATGGCACGCAGTGCATAAATTAGCTGGATCCCGTCTGTCTGTCCGATGAAGACAGAAGCGTGCTCGTAAGTAGTGCGCGAAAGGATGTTGCAGAGCGTAGGCGAGGTCTGATGACACGTTCTGTTAGCGGGTTCCGCCCTGAGGACTGTATGCATCGGTATGACGGATGAATCCCGATGTGATCCATTAGGACGTAACGGTGATGTTGATGACGATGATGGTGATAATGATGATGATGATAATGATGATAATGATGATGATAATGATGGTGATAATGATAGTGATAATGATGGTGATAATGATGGTGATGATGACGATGATGATGATGATAGCGAGCGGAACAGGAACACTGCGATACGCCGTAACAATCTCGACTGTCTCCCCTAAAAGCTCTCGCGTCTTCGGCGCGGATCTCGTAGAGTCCGTATAACTGGTTCTATACGTGGTGTAAAAATGTTTTCGTCGTGAGAGGCGTCGTCGTCGGGACCGCTTTAATTGGGATTCGCCGAAGCCTCGGAGAAACAGTCCGGATGTTAAAAATACGAGATGACTTATGCTCTCGGCGATATTCCTCGCCCGGGGCCCTTCTCGTCTTTTCCGTACCGGAGGTGTCGCGGAGGTGTCTTTCGTTTCTCGAGTTACCGTCGCGGCAAAAACGCGCCAGCAAAAGCGGATAAAAAGGTAGCGACAGGGCTGACACGCGGTGCGTTAACACCTTTTGTCTTTGGCGAAGATCGAATTTTTGAGGTAGGTCTCACGCGGCGGTCTCGGATCGAGGAACGAGGTTTCAACGAGCAGACGGTGAAAAAGGAGTACGGGGAAATTGAGGGGTGGGGGAGCGATTTGTCGCTGTAGAGGCATGAACGATCGCATCGGGGTTAACGGAGGTGACCTCGACGTCCGACGTCCGCGCGGGAAACAAATGCCCGTGGATTTACGAGGTTATGCCTTCGGAGATAACGGCGTGCGAGCGGCCGAGGAGGTAGCAGCAGCCCCACGAGAGAGGTAGAGGCACGTTAAGGCCGCGCTGCGGCTAATCCCGCGCTCACATTAGTAAAACCCGCCACGGACAGCCGGCAATAAGTAACAACGTCGGACACGCGGAGGAGAGGATACCGCGTACCACGGTTGCGAAAGGCCGGGCATATTTACGTTTATCGATCACAAATTTTTTCCCACCTCGGCGGAGGTGGAATCGTGAGAGAGAGAGAGAGAGAGAGAGAGAGGGGAAAGTAGAAGTCGAGGTAAAAAGACGTGACGCATCGATATTAGCGTCCATTTAATTCGGTAACGTTCCGGAACGTTCTCCTTTCCGTTTTACGTACACGGCAAAAAAGTCTGGTTGTATTAATCAGAAAAGGAACTACCAGATGCATTTCGGTTGAAGGAAATAGAATTTCTGGCTGTAAGAACATTTAAGTCATAAGAAACCAGACGTTTGGTTTCCATCAATCAGAATACATCTGTTTCTTCTCTTTCTGGTTAATGCAGCTGGAATTTTTTTTGCACGTGTAGCGTTACCTGACGCGAAGATACGGACTGACGGTGCAAGAATGGAAGTTCGACCTATGCAGTACGTAAATCAAAGGATCGACATTTTTCAGCCCGGGGAGGACTGTGCACGGCCGAGAAGTCGCGTTACCGTTGGCCCGAAACACATTGCGACATTGAGGCCAGCTGCGTAAATCGTCGCTATTGTCCGCCAGCAAATAGATGCCTATTCACCGGCTCGGCCAATAAATAAATTCTCGGGACGTGCGATCGTTTGTAGCAAAACGCGCGTCATAAATTTTTGCGGGGGCCGCGGGATATCATTGTGAATTAACCGGTATCGGCATGATGAATGCTTAATTTTCCCGAGCGCCGTTTTTTCGTTTGCCGACGAATGAATTATCGTCGAACTCGCGCGTCGGCGTGGGCTGATCTCTCTCTGCGCGCGAGAACTCTGTAATCAGCGCTCTTTTCGTATCGGTATGATCGCGGGATAATGTCGTGCGATCCGAAGAACGAACGCTTCGGGAAACCGAGGTGATCCACGTATCACCTTCCCCGACGATGCCTATTAGTGCGCCAAACCGATTATAACGCGCTCAAATACCGTGAGAGAGAAATGAACGAGCGTATTGTTGAAGTGATTTCAACTTTACGATCGAAATAAACCTCATATTATTAATTAGCCATAGTTATGCAAAGAAGATCCGACCGGCAAAATTATGATTTTTGAGATTTTTTTTTACCAATGAGTAATCTATACACCTTTCTATTTCTAAAACAAAAAGATCAAAGTCTTATGTGTGTCTAAAACTAATTAGAAAACAAATTAGTTGCGTCCTTTTTACCCATTTTTTAAGGAGTTAAGCTTGTCAATGAATATCCTTAAAAAAAAGAAAAGGGATCATATTTGACTTCTTGAACGATTGTGAAGAACCTCAGTATTGTTTATACTTTTCAAATCATGTATTAAAAGTTCATCTTCAAATTTCTTCTTTCCTTTCTGATTCTTTTTGCACAACTATAGCCAATTCTTCAATCAATCGGGTAAGAACCTGCTTTCTTGAGAACGTAGAAAAATCAGTCCGACTGAGCGCGGAAGAAAAGTGGATGAAATCTTTCCGGGCGGAAGAGCAGAGGGATTAGTTCTGCTGCGTTTAATCCTGCGATCGATCGTAAAATATCGAGTTCCTTGTTTACTCGTCGGCACCTGCTGGCTTTCCCAACCCGAAGAAACACCCTCGTAAACTTTATATCGCCCAAAGTTCCGGATAATCCCGGTGTCGGTGTAGAAGAACCCTCCGTAACGTTAGAATCGGTAAAAGCGATAACTTAAGGAAACGATAACGAACGTGGGTTCGCAGGTACAGGGCGCGCATTTCGCAGCATCAGGAGCATATCACGTGGCGCCACGTGCTCCTATCGTATTACCCGGTTGATCATCAGCCGTCATCAGACACCGGCTGCAAGTCACTGCAAGTGGCCCGAGACGTGTTCGGTGTGTGCCATCACCAGAGGAGCTTATTTCATTGCGATCGTCTTCACGTAGTCGCTCGCAACTATCGATTCGCGCGATACCGTGAACGCGCTTTTTAAGCTCTCAAGCTCCCGCCGCGATTTTTCCTACACGCGATTCGCAACTATCGTCGATCGCGACATCAAAGCCCTTCGATCGGCTCCCAAGATCGTCGATGCGATCGTCGTGTCTCTCTTATCGGAATCCGCAAGCTGCGATAAGATTCGATCGACACGTTGTAAAAGCGACGAAGAAGACGGAAGAGATCGGAGGGTCGTAGGTCGATCGGGGAGGAAGCGAGGACTCGCGTGGAGAAGAGCGCGGCGAGGAGCGTGAGATGGACCGAGAGCGGGAAGAAGAACGAGAAGCGCGGCCATTAGGTTTATTTGCCGTAATTGGGGGAGCTTTAACGCGCTAAACCAAACACCGGTTATGGCCACCATAAACCTACCCACAATCACTTAGAGCCGGCGCGCGGTGCGCGCTTTTTCTCCCTATTTATTCCGCGCTCCTAGTGCCGCGCGCGCGCGATTACGAGGACGAGGCAGCTGGACCGAAGGAGCTGGACGATGGCACGAACAGACGTGAGAGGGGGGAGGGAGGGGTGGACGGGAAGGACGATCGCTCTACCGGCGATTTGCTATCCTGCCGGCCCGAGCTAGCCGGCTACCCTCGGCTTCTTGCGCGCACCTTTTATTGCCGCTTAGCGCAATTTTCTATTCGCCTGCCGCGAGATCGTCCTCCGTCTCGACAGCCCGGGTCGAAATTTCGGTCCTATGTTGACTCTGCAAATTCCATCGGACTTGTAAGATCAATGGGAAATCTCGAGTTATGATGCATACACAGAACAATAATAGTCTTAAATCAATAATAGATATTCTCGTACATACGCAAGAATATTGTAATATTCTTAGAAGATTTTTAGTCTTGAATTGAATGTAATAAGTAACACTTGCATCAATACAAATTCAATCAAATCAAAATTAATAATCTTGGAAGATTATAATTATCTTATTTATATATAAGAATATCTGTCATTGATTGAAGTGATGATTATTTTTTCCGTGTACTATACGAGCTAGTATCTTATCTCGATGCTACAAATAGTGGTTTATTATCATTTCCTTCACGTTGAGTCCTAAAGCGACTTATTGCGCAATTATCCAAATTCAGATAAATAAACAATTATATGTATGTGTTCAATAATGCTAGTCACCAATGAAGATTTAAATTTAGATTTTGTATAGTAACAAGGCTAAATAGATATTAAAAAAGCGTTGGTATATGCAAATAATATCAGATTCGCGATTTATGGAGCATTGTTAAACGTTCAGCATTTGTGAGATTTACATTAGTTTTTAATACCGGTACTCAAAATTGTAGACTATTTAAATCTTTGATTGAGAATATCATTACAAGTTTATGAATCGTTATTTGGCTGTTTGAATTGATACTTCTTGCTACATGATATACTTCTCGTTATATAAAATAAGTACAAGTTGACAAGTAATCAGAAATTTACGAAGTTACGTACATCATATACTCCCATTTCAATTCTAAAGACTCAACATGGAGAAAATGACAGTAAGTAATTATTTGTAGCATTTAAATAAGGCAATAGTTTTTACATAATGCTATAGCTCGAAAATGTCTATTAGTTCCTCAGGTTCGGCGGAATTTTCAAGATCACTGTGCAACCAAAATTTTAACTCGGAAGGTGCCGTCGCCGCTTTTCTTTGACATCGTTCATAAGAATTTGTAATCTAAACACCATAACATGAATATATATAAATCTAAGTGATTCACGAAAAAATATGAGTATTTCATAAGAGATATTACAAATATTCCACGCGCAAATACTTTTAAATACACACAATTATTAAAGTATATAAAATATATATTCGACAGCTAATGAACGTGTAATAAATCGTTTAACGATGCATATTTATGTGTGAAGTATTTAACCCTTGGTCGCGTGTAGCGCCAGATACACGATATTAATTTATTATGCTGCACGTTCTGCCAGCTAATTGACTAATATTGATCGCTGCGATTATGCGCGACGCATATGACATTTTCCCGGGAGGCGTGAGAGCAACGACATTCGCGAGACAGCTCGCGCGATCGTTAATATCGAGAATCGTTGTATAACGATCATCGTGTGCCGCGCATCATTATAAATTTGTCGCGCTAAATCATCCGTGATAGGCTTCGTGCGAGTGCGCTCGTTGCTTAGACGTTAAAAATTAATTTAACCGAGAGAGAGAGAGAGAGAGAAAGAGAGAGAGAGAGTAAGAGCAACACAGGGTCGTGAGGGAAGGGCAAGAAAATTCTCGGGTTCATACGCGGCCATTAATCACCGTGGCGAATAATTTCGCTACGCTTTGTGCTAAAGCAAATATCTCACGATTTGATTTACGCTTTACGAGCGCGATTTATTTTGCGATTCTCGTCCGATACTCTCGTCATTATCCCCGAACAAGCAAGAAGTGTCGAGAATCTAACGCTCGGCCATGGCCGTGGAGGAGAGCGAGTCCCGCTAATTGGACATGTTATCGTCGCTTTATGATCTCGCGCGACCGGGAAAAGCGCATTTCCGTTTCGCGGCCAGGCGATACTTGCTCTCGCAAAACGGCGCTAACGAGCGCGCCGGCAAAGTACTCCGACGGACAGGCGCTCAGGCACGGGAGACATCGATGCCCGGGCAAGCGCGAAGATGCATAATCGGCACGTCGAAAGTTTTTAGGTCAGTTTTGGAATAAACGTGTATTTCCAGGGGCAAACGTCGACTATAATGGCAGATTGATCGACTCTTTCGGTCATTTTGCGACGGAACGTTTCCCGACGGGGGGACTCGTGACTCTCTGACTTGGACGCACGGCGAGAAAGCACTTTCTTTTGACTTTCCAACTTTCGAGCGTTTAAGTGTCGGCTTTTCGATTGATCGCTAACTGACCGTTTGAATATCGTGTATCGGTTTCCTGAACACAGAAATTCGGGGAAAAAAAAGGAAAAGGCAAACCCTACAGGAATAATTTCGGGACACGGCACGGTTGGAGATGTGAAATATGACGAGGAGCCACTCGAACGTTTGACTTTCTAAATTTTGAACAATTAAGACACGGTGTGTTTCCATCATTTGCGACTGACCATTGAAAACAGACGGTCGGGTTTTCAAAGTGAATAGAAAAAAAGAAGAGACCGTTGTATTCTCTCGATTTTCGGCTAAACGGTGCGGTTTGTGTCAAAAGCACAGCGTGCGACAGTGTCGGAGGTGTAACACTGAGAAGCCGGGAGAAGGTAAGAAAAAGTCGGCCGCTGCGATCTTGTGGCAATATTTGTACGAGTGAAAAATGCCGCGTCGGTGATAGATTCGGCGCCGGTCCAACGTTCGTCTAGCGGCGTGCCGATAAAGAGACAGGGCCTCTTTTGCGAAACCCGGGTAAACAAGAGGCAAGGAAGGAGTCCGGCTTTTCGATATCTCCACCTTGGCCGCTAGTTTACGAGCGGCGGCGACCGGCGCAGCGTGACGCGACTCTCGATAGATGCCTGGAAGAGGGACTCGGCCGACAGAACCAAGACAATTCCTCTTTTCTCCGAAAATAATTCATGCACGTTATTCCGATTCGAGTCTCTTTCCTTTGCCAACGGGTTTCGGTTTCGGATTTCTCATTCATGAGCACGTAGGCGATAATAATAATTTAGCTGACCGAAATACGTTTCAAGGCTTCCGATTATTAATGGACCATTACGTAACATTTGTTCACATTTCTCCGTGACATTTCACGCTACCGTTAACAGAAGAAAGGAGAAGAAAGCGCGGAATTGTGCGCTTTTGTGACAAACTTTTAGAAATGTATTGTATTGTTCCGACGGTTTCTTCGGCGCGAGCGATCCGTTTACGTGGACGTAGGTGCATTCGTTGGCGGATGCTACGTAGATATCGCGTGCGCGCGTCTGATACTTTCTCAACGATCTCGGAAAAAATTCAGGTTTTGTTCGTCTCTAAGCGCAGCGTGAGCGGCGCCGAAGCCGCCTTTTGTGCGACGCGACGACGTCGACTTACAAATTGGAATACAACGGACGCGGAGTTAGGAGAATCGTTTCACGCTTCGCGGGGGCGCCAAGTGGAAGGCAAACACCGATAAAAAATGCATGAATAAAGCACTAATGGAGGCTCCATGGAAGAGGAATAAACCTCGAGCTACGGCGCAGCTCGTGAACGACCAAGAGAAAGAGAGAGAGAGAGAGAGAGAGAGACGGTGCGCGTTTACCGAAGGCGATGACGGGCGAGCCGCGTGTTCCTCTCTCTCACTGTCGATCAGAGCGGCGGGAAAAAAGAGCGGAGAAAGGGACTCGAGCGAAAAATGATTTTTCCGTTTTAACTGAAAATACAGCGCAAATTTTCGTCGACTTAATTAACCAGCGAGAAAGCGCGATTAGAGACATTAAAACTACCTTTGTAGCAGAAAAGAAAGATCGCAAATTAAGCTCCCCGTAGGAAATTTCCGAAACATTCCCGAGTACAGCATAGATCGTGATCCGATTACTCAAACTTATCGCAAATAAGTGTGACATACTGCGATGTCAATTAGGAATCTCATTCTTATCCAAATTATAAGGAAACTTGAGCAAAATATTGGGCAGAGTAAGTGGAATCTGTTTGGGTCCCCCATTGAGAAAACAAACTTTATTTGGTTGGTTAATCGGAACAGATCCCATAAAATTGTCTACATGTGAAACCAGATAGATCACATTTTTTTTGCCTGATAGCTTCTCAGATACTTTGTTCAACATAAATATAAAGTAGAAATTTAAAAAGAGAGAACTTTAAGTAAATGTTGGGCAAAGAAAATGGAATCTATCTGAGTTTCCCACTCGGAATCGCGCTTTTGAAACATTACACCTCTAATTCGAATCTTCATACATTTCCCAGTCAGAATCTACCATTTTTTTGGGGGGGAAAATCGGAATAGATCGCAATAAGATCCCAGAAAATTGTCCGTGCGGGTCGTCCGCTACATTTTAATTTTCCAGAACGAAGCGATGCTTCCTCCCGCAATTTTCGCCCGTATTAAAAACCCGAATCATTTCACGGTTGCTGAGACAAGCATCCGATCTTGTTTTTCCAGATTTCTTCGGGAGTACTCAACAGCGGCGTCGTGCTCGAGATCGTTAACTCTGTTTAGCTGTTAATTACAATATGTCCCCTTCCGCCGTGTCTCGCGCATGTTGCCGGAGAGGAAATCAGCTCCAGCTCCTGATGGCTTCGAGAGGGACGCGCGCGAGATCGCTGGTTAAGAACGACGAGGGAACAACGCGACGTTGTCAAGGTAAGAGCGTCGTATATCAACTATCGATCTCGTCCGCGGGCCCGAAGCTACCGCGATCACCGGCCGCTTATCACGCGGATAGCGTTTCGCGTGAATCACCCGCCGACGTTTTAACGACGTGCAGCAGCAGTCTGTCATTTGCCAGCCCGAGGTACGGTGACACGCATTAAAATAATAACACGCGTTACCGCGTTTAGCCGCGCGCGACATCCGTGCGGAGAGAGAAAGACAGGCAGAGAGAAAGAGAGAGAGAGAGAGAGAGAGAAAGAGAGAGAGCAGCTCGGTCGACGCGCTGGAAATTACCCCATCGTCGAGCCAGCTCCGTAAACACTATTACGGAGAGGCAGCTCGTGAAATCACGCGCGTGTAATCTTCCTTTTCTCCGTGAGAAGTAGCGAGATCAAAAGTTATACGTCGAAAACGCTATAATTCGCCTTGGCGCATTAAATCGCGCTCGCTGTTGATTTATTTAATACGACAGTAATGACGCGCACGCGTGATTTGCATTCCCGATCGACTTTCTTCATCCAACGCAAGGACGCGTCGTCCTCGGTGACGATCCGCGGTTTCGCCCTTTTCCGGCCGATCTCCATCTCGGATTTCGCGATGCACAGGGAAACGACGCGTGTACTTACTTCCCGGTCTGTGTCGCTCGGCTGTGAATCATCGCGCCTATTACCGGCGTCGGTAATTGCAAAAGGTCATCGCGGTCCCTCTCTCGCGTCGGGATTTCGCTGCCGGCGGCCTTCGAGGCGCGCCAGACGAAGCGCGAGCGAGGAGAAACCCGACGAGCCCGACGATAACGTCGCGTCCGATCGTCGCTTTAATTAATTAATATGAGACGAAAGGCGCGCGCGATCGATCGGCCGCGTAATATCGTCCGTTAAAAAAGCGTGTCGTCCGGTGATAGGATGATTCACCGCGGCGCGCCAAAGACGGCGGTCTTTATCGCGCGGCATTGTACTTGCGCGTTATCATCGGTGACATCGCAGCTGCGGGAGCACCCTCGCAACGACGAACGAGTCGAATTGCGAGTGAATTCGATCGGCGTCACTCGAGACGATATACACGCGAGAGAGGCGCGCGATCTCGCCTCTCTCGCTTAGAGAAAAATACGGGGCTATTAATAACCGTGGCCGTGGTGGAGTTATCGCCGGTGTGTGCGCTCGATTTCGCTGACAACCGCGACGCTGACTCGGCGAGCACTCGGCTGCCGGTGGGTAGCCAGGTGCCGTTTTCCGAGGACACCCAACACCATCGGCGACCGACGCCGTGATATATCGGGGAAGACTCGGGGGAGGCGAGCGAGCGAAGGCGCGACGCTTCGACGGCCCGTAAGTCGGTGACGCAAGCTCGCGAGGCTCGATAAACAAACTAAACAGTGTTTACGACGCGATCGGGGAGAGAAGAAGAAGAGATCGCTCGTGATTTACGGCGTGTGAATCATCCGGGTAAGCATACGACGTCCGACGCACGCACTTCGTCCGGAGGGAATGGCGGAAGAGAGGAGAAGAAGAGAGCGCGTTGAGCGATTCAGTCACCTGTGTCATGAGCCGATCGGCGCCGGTGCCCTCCTCGTCCTTGAAGATGATGTCCTGATTGTAATTGGGCACCAGGTCCCGGAACTTGGAGTCGCCTCTGGATACGCGTCCCTCGCTGAGCCCGCTCGCCGGCAGCGTGTTCTCGCTAACGTTCGGCACATGCTGCTTGAACACCAGAGGCGTCAGCTTCCTCTGGTTCGACCGTCGGCCGCCGCCTCTGCCGGGTCCGCACGCCAGGGCGAGACCGCCGCTGTTGTCGAGCACGGGCAGCCAAAGGCTGAGGATCAGCAGCAGTATCTGGAGGAGCGAGCCGCACGTGCTCACGCGACTTCCGACGATGCAGCAGCGGTGGCTCGCTTGGAGGCCGTGGCGACGATGATGATGGTGCACCATAATCGCGTGCCTCTGCGCCGAGATCTACCCTGCGCGGCGGTCACTGCTCCCGCCGTCTCCAGAACGGCTGTCGGAACGACAACGACGACGGCGGCGACGACGACGACGTTGACGATGACGGGGGTAACAATCCGGACGACGTTGTACTACCGATCCTTCTTCTCCGCCACTTGCGACTGACCTCACTCACGCTTAACCATAACCGGGGCATCACACACCCCCCCGTGCACGCACTCTTACCACCGATGCGATCCCCGTAGTTGCGTAGTCGGCGATAATTACCGCGCGCGACCGATCACCAGCCGACGGGACGACGTTTTTTCACGACGAGAGGTCGAGAGACGGGAGGACTCGGGAGGCGGGTAGGAGCGAGATGTGACAGACGGCCGATCGATCGATCGATCGGCGAACTGACGTCGGAGGACGCTGAGGACCTCCTCCGGGAGGATCGGAGAAAGGCGGTGTCGTCTTCCCTCGCTGATAATCGGTAAAGGAGCGATGGTGCGGAGGCTACGACGAGTGTCATCAGTGTGTCGTGTTAATGAGTCGGGGGGAGGATCCACGATGAGGATGACGAATCTCTCTCTCTCGATATCTCTCTACATTCTAGACGGAGGGGAGGGGGGGGATTCGAGCCCTTTAAATTCGCAATCCTGCACGTGCCAAACAACACCGGGCCAGCACACTCGGCCTCTTTCTCACCCGGGTGCGTGTCACCCTCTACGACGGCGGTTCTCGTCGAGGAGGAGAAAGAGAGGTACGTGCGAGTCGACTCACTTGACTGAACTCGGACGAGCGCCGTCCGGAAGCTAGGGCACGTTTTCCGGACGAGCCGGTGGTGGGAAATGCGGTATGGGTTTTGGTGGGTACTCCTCGCGTTGTTTCTTTGGCTCGACCGGGTCCAGGGTGCCCCTCTTCCTGCCCCCACCCCGCGGCCAACGGCCGGCCGGACCGCCGCCGCTGGCTGCTGCTAGCTGCTGCTGGTCCCCGTGGTGCTCTCGCGGAGCTCCAAAGGTGGTGGTAGATGATCGCGTCCCCTCCACGTGGGCCCTCCTGGTACCGTGTCGACGTCACGAGGTCTACCGTGCCTCTATTGGCCGGGGCGGAGCGTACGCGCAGGTAAACGAAGACAGGTGCACGTGGCGGGAGAGAGGAAGAGGAAGAGAACGAGGGGGAGAGAGAGGGAGAGAACGATCGCGAGAGAAAGGAAGAGAAAGAGGCTCGAGGAGGAAGATCTTCTAGCTTTCTCTTCCTTCGATTAGATGCGATCGGCCTCTCATTCTCTCCTTCTCCTCCTCTTGTCCACTTTTCTGTCTCTTCACCCTTTCGCGAGCCGTTTCGTCGTACGTACGTCTGTCCATCCGTCCGTCTCTCCTTCTTCGATCTATCTTTTGCTCCTCGCGCAGACGTCTCTCGTCTGCTCCGCTATCGCCACGATCGGAGCGCGCTTCTTCTTCGTCGCCTCGCCGTCGTCTCACCTCGTTACTCCGCTCCTCTCTTCATCGCGGCTGCATCGCCCCCCCCCCTCTCCCGCGACGTAGACCTTCCTGCGCGCCAGACCCGTGCAGAACTCGCCGCGGAGACTCTCTCAATGACTTTCTACCCCCGAGGCGCGCATCGACACCCCCGCGATGGAAGTAAACGAGCCGGGATGACCTTGACGGATGCTGCGAGCCCTGCAGGGCTTCGTTCTCCGCCCTCCTCCTCTTGTCCTTCTTCTTCCTCCTCAGCTTCTCCCTCCTCACTCGTTCAGCTCCCCCTGTCCCTTCGATGCTTCTACCGCGAGTACTCGTGGCTCAATTCCACCTTGCGGTACGCGCACCTTGAGAAACTCCAGGCGATCAGACTCCGGATTTCAGGTGACTCGCGCTCCCGGCGGCTCTCGTGTCGATCATCGCGACCGAGCGGTGATGCGCCACGTAAACGATCGGTATTCAGCAACTGTCAATTGCAGCGAGCAGCACCGTTCACCGATACGTCTGTTAATGGAAGGACGCGCGTGTGTATCTCTCCGATACACCAGGCTACACCTGTTTATCTCATCGGACACGTCGACGCTTCATGTGGGACGCCAAGGGGAAAAGATTCACAAATGAAGCGCGCCGAAGCCGGTCACAGGTTAATCGATCGCGGTCGATGGCGCGTGCGCGCTTTGCCATCGTCGATCATCGTGTCGCTTTCGATCCGTTCGCACGTGCGAAAAATGCGATTGGTATTTGCGCGTCATCGAGCGCCGATCGACGATTGAGTGACGGAATGTGCCGCACGGGTGAGACCGAGCGCGGTTACACCGCGACTGATATGAAAGTCCAAGTTTACCACGCAGGGGGAGGGGAGGCGAAGGGCGGAGGTGCGGGGTACAAGGCAAGGAGAGAGAGAGAGAGAGAGCGCCCGGTTCACTGATAATAAACATCTTTCTCGAACGCGGCTGATCATTGGCCCGAACGAATTTACACAGAGTCGAGACCGCGCATTCCGGCGATAGCTTGTGATCGCGTCGCGATCGGGAAAAGTGCCTCTCGCTTGTGTCGAGAGAGAGAGAGAGAGAGATAGCATCGACGAGCGATTGTGTCGCGGTTTGTTCTCACTGTGAATCGTCACGGTGCTACTGAATGCGTTCGAGTAGTTCGCTACCGCGTTACCAACGTTATCAACTCTGTTCACGGAGTCAAGATAGTACTGGTGAATGCGAGCTCCATGAACATCAACAGCGCGGCGTTAGCATAGCAGGTGTTCTTCGGAGACGCTTGTGATAATTGTCAAAAGAAATTTGAAGACCAAATAAAGCGTTATGCACCTTTCCGCGCGTATATCTCTCGCGATCATATAAACGATGGGAATAATAACAATCGAATAGAATCGCGATTGGAATTATAGCACGTGTATAATTTAAGCCGAGTCGAAATTTTAAATTCTATGTTAAGTCTTGAAGTAGAGGAAAACACAATAACTTCCCTATTCCTAGCACCAAAGGAGCACAATAGGTCTTTATTTAATACTTAATGTAGGACCAAATTAGATTTAAAGTAAGACTAAAATTTCGACTCGGGAATACTTACAACTTATCGGTTTGTGATTAAGAGCATCGGCCGCAGAAAGTTTGATTAGATATTTCTACTGGCTGTTAATATCGTACAAATTTACTTCGACATAATCTCTCAAGATTAAATAAAAAATATCTTAGATTTATAATAAACCAAGCACAGTGCAAATTCTATGATACACACAGTTGCCGTATATTCACTCACTGTTGCTACCGATAACGTTCACGAAGATTAAAAAAATGCTAACGCTATCAACATTATTAACACGCCATTTCGGAAGTGGCAGCGTTGGTAACGCGAACTTATGATGCCGTCATGATGGCGTTGGTAGCACTATCGACATAGCTCTTCAAACAGCGATAGCGTTACGTAGAGCTAACAAGCTCCTCGAATGCATCCACTGTATTTCGACGGATGCATAATTTAAAAGGATCCTGCACTCCTTCTGTTTTACAATACGAACAATAAGAAGTTTTCTAATTTGCTAACTTTTTTCTGTCTTTCGAATAAAGTCAACCGTCCTCCTCTACATTAACACGTGTACTCTAATTGGGCAAAATGATGCTTAACCGTGTTCAACTAGTAACGAGTATAGTTAGCTAACAAATTTGTGATAAAACAGGACGATTCCAGGATCCTCCTACGGCTCGATTAGTGCGATATTGTCCGGAGAATAGTTCACAAGCGGCAGCCGCGTCCAGGTGGTCCATCCCGGAAGCTGATGGAACCTTTGCCGGGGAGAGCTCGAGTTATTAATCCATACACGAACTCCGGAGTTTAGCGCGTTTATTTATTTATCTAAGGTTTATCTAAGATCAAAAGGGTTCTCTTCTCGATATTATCCGACGAGGGGATTAACAGCGTTGCCTTTTCGGAAATGAGAGTCAAACAAACTCGCTGACGGCTGCCGCCCCGGCGGCTTGACGACCGGGCGCAAATCTCTTTGGGCGAATCTCTCCGGAGTACGTGACACGGTTTCGAGCCGGCGGACTTTTCCGGGGACCACAATGGTCGCATTACCGCATTCGCCCTACGCGGAAAGAGGCAGAATTACGGCTCAATGAAAGTACGAAACGTCGCTCGTTAACGGAGCCGATGCCAGAAATCGCCGGGACTCTTGCCGGGGCAGTAAAAGGCAACGAGTATTCGCGCGGGCTGTAAACATCCGCGCGCGGGAACGCTTACTCCGGAACATTTCATAATCCTGTTACGAGGCACTTTGGACTTTCGCGCGGCGCGGCTGCGGTGGCGCGAATCGGAAATAAAATTCCGCTACGTCGAGGTGCAAGTAACGGCGGTCGCCGACGGTAATGTCGCGTCGAATCGTGAGAAAATGTAAAGGAGGAGGATTGTTCCGGAGCTTCGGCGGCGGGACATCCCGCGCGATTAAAATTCCTGCTGTCGACCCGCTCGAGCCCGGCCGACCGACCGATCTAACAATAATAACAGAAACACAGCGCACTATTGATATTCTTATTATTATTTTTTCTTTTCGACGCGCCGCCAAACGTACGCACACATTCTCCGGTATTAGTTTACCGACTTCTATTGTATACGATTTTGTTCCCTCATAGTTGCGCCTCGGACATGCGACTAAGCTAGGGTAAGGCACTTTAATCTCAACACACGCTCCGCGCTGACACAAGTCTAACCTACTTTAACCCGAGAATAATCGTCTGAGGTTATTTCGACTCCAATTGAAAGTCGCTGTTATTAACAAAATCTAACATATTATCGATAGCCGTGTGACTTATTATTATTTAGGGACGTTATTAATATAGATTTATTCGCTGCTTTGTGAAAAGGTGAGAAACCGAAAAGATATTGAAAAAAAACGGAATAAGCATATCCAGTGTTGATGACAGTTTATACGAACAAAAACAAAAGATAAGGCGACTATTCTCGAGTGAACGGTGCGCGCGACCGGTTGAACGTTAAAATTTGGTTAAATCGAATTAGGATATAACGGCGCTGCGACGAGGCAGAGATCTCTCGCGCTCCTCTCCCACGAGATCGGAGATCCTCTCTCGTCCCGCGGGGTCTCCATTGGCGAGATGCGGTCCAGGATGCGACGCGTTGTCGACGCGCGGCCGTCGCCTTTTCGTGGTAACACGATATCCCGGAGGAACCTAATGTCGAGCGTATCGGAGGTAACGCCGGTCGAACGACGACGGGTCCGAGTGGGCCTTTCGCGTAATGGACGGCTCAAATATTTATCATCGGCCGCGTAATTTAAGGTGCGTTTAGCAAACGGAAGACGACGCGAGGAAAAACAAACAGGACAGAGGCGGTGCGGTGTAGCCGGCGAGAAGAAGAGAACGAGGCGGAGGAGGAGGTGATGGTGGTGGAGGAGGGGGAGGAGGAGGACGAGAGGGATGCTGAGGGGAACGAGAACGGCGAGCGGGAGCGAGAGGACGCCGAGGGTGAGAGAGGCGGAAAGAGTAGCTCAAAGGGGCCGCCGCGGGGCCCGGAGAGCCTTGTGAGAGAAGGCGCAAACCCCAATAATAGCACCAGAATTTATATACCTGCACGAACTCGGTAGAACGGTTCCGGGGCTGAAGGGTCCGCGGGTCCAGGGACGGCTCGTCGTCCGGCTCAGTCGCTCTTGACGGTGATACCTTCGGCGTTGGTACTCGCGTGTCCTCAACTCGCGGATCCGGGGCTCGGGTGTCGAGCTGTCGCAGTCATCGGAAGGACGCACCTGTCGCGATAGATTTCGCGATCCCGAGAACGTCTGCGTGCGCGTGATCAATCCTACGAGCGGGGGGAGGAGGCACCCTCCGACTAGTCCGCGCGACTTGAGCGTTGCGCCCCGAGTAGGTCGGACTGTCAATCTCCGATTTCGACCGGTATACGCGTCCGAAAGCTGAGCGGCCCTGCTTTCCGCCGCAGTCTAGCATCCTCCGTTGGATAAAGGAGGAAGCTGAGGAGCGGCGAGAAGGAGGAAGGGAGGAAGAAGGGAGAGAGAGAAAGAGAGAGACAGAGGAGAGAGTGGAAGCAGCAGTTCGTAGTGGGTTGGAAAGCGAACCATCCATCACGGAGCGCTCAAAGCCGTATCTTCTGGTGACCGGTGCCCGCCGCGACCGGTACTGGGATGCCAAAGCGCGGCCAAATATTGTGAAAGGTCCAGAAAAGGCAGGAACGTGAAATAAATTTGCCGCGTTGCTGCGGGATGAGGAAGGGTCGCGGGAAGGAGGGATGAGGTCAGAAAGCTAGAAGGAGAGAATGGAGGGAGGGAGTGAGAGAGAGAGAGAGAGAGGGGGGAGGGAGGGCTGTGGAGGAAAGCGAGAACACTGATCTCCTTCTCTTCTGGCCAACTCGAAAGGTTGCGCCTTGTACTTGTGCGTGTCGAGGTGGAGAGAGGAAGAAGGCTCTTTAACCACTGTCGGCTCTTTGAACCCTGCCCGTTTCTCTCTCTCTCTCTCTCTCTTTCTCTCCTTCACTCCTTCATTCTCTATCTATCTCTTTCCTGCCTCATCCTTTCATTCCGCCTCTCCGTCGGCCGCGCTATCACTTTCTTTCTCTTTCCGCCTCTTTATCTACCTTGCTTTCGATATCTTGCTTTCGTTCGTACCTCGAGCTTCGTTCTCCCGGAGACAGAGGAGCGCCATTTACATTTTACACGCGAAAATACTGTTTATGGCTCGAGCCAATCATCGTCCCGTTCCCGCCAGCTCGTTCGCATCACACGCGTTCCTCGTGTTTTTGATCGGATCCACCTATCTCTACCTTACCAACTTTGCACCGCATAAAACGTCTGCCTGACGTACGTTCGTCGGCGACTTAGGAGGAAACCGATATCTCTTAGCTCGAGATGGATCACCCGATCGAATTGAATGTTCTTTCTCCCCCTCTCTCTCTCTCTCTGAGTCTTATGAAATCGCGTGACATTCTTCACACGCATTCCTTTCAAAGGCAGATCTCGCGATCTCGGCATCTAACGTGAACTAACTTCTTTGTAATTCTTACTGCGGCTTGCATCATGGTAAGCCGGCGGGGTCTTTTCCTTCAGCCGCGAGAGCAGCCGCTGCGGATATCAGTTTTTGATCGGTATCGCAGCGATTTCAAAGCCCGACACGAAGGGAGCGCGATCTCGCGTCCTCGCGCAGCCGCTACCACCCTCCCTGGACGTTCCGTGCTGACGCTTGTTAACGCAGCAGCACCTTGACCGTGCTCTCAGCCCATAATCTTCTCCGCGAACGTCACGGATCCTCTCTCGCCGGTGGATTAATAATCCAAAGTGGTCTCGAGGGGAGCGAAAAAACGAGACGACGCGAGGGCAGCTCCAGGACGTGGGGCCGACCGGGGTGGAGACGGACGGGAGGAAGAGAAAGAGAGCCGGATAAAACGGCGGTCAGAGAGTGGGAAAGGGAAAGAGAGAACGAATGAAGGAGGAAAGGGGGCAAAGAGAGAAAGAGAGAAAGAGAGGAGGAAACGTGGAAGGGTACAGCGATCGTAGCTCGTAAGTTAGCACGTGGTCGAGTCAAGCCGTGCGAAGGAAACCGAGAAGCGGGAAAGGAGAGGTGGAACGAGTCGAGCGGGCTTACTACCTCATCTCGCTTCTTTAACCACTGACGTAGATGGAATTCTAAGTAGCCCTCGTGCCGACGCGGCCCTCAGTGGGTCTTGTCGTGAACATTATCGGCTGATTGCGATAATGCATGACGAGCAGCTAGGGAGAGAGAGAGAGAGAGCGATAACGCATTCAGGAGAAGAAGTGTACACGCCGCGCCGTGAGAAGCGCTTTCTTCGAGTTACGATTCGCGAGTATCGCGAGGTATCGGATACCTCACGAGCTCGCTGTTCTTCGTCTTTGATCTCGTAGCTCACAACGGGATGCGTACATGGATACAGATTTTCTTCGACGAGCTCGCATCTGCCCCGTGACGATCTTTAATAGGAAGTCACCGCTTGTTCAAGTGGACCGAGATCAGAGTCGGTCATCTTTTTTCTCGTCGCAGTCGCAAAGTCTCCTCCGTGTCCCTCAATACTCGCGCCACTGCGGGCATCTCCACCTCCCGCTTCTCGTCCTCGGAACCACCTCATCTTCGCAGCCCGGGCCGAGGTAAGAGACGGCGTGGATGGTGAAGGTAACAGGGAGAACGAAGAAAGAGCGAGGAGGAAGTGAGAGGGAGAGTGGCGCGCACGTAGCCGTCTCAGGGAGCGAGCATCGAGAGGAGTAGTGAACAGGCGAGCGCGGCGCGGAGGGGGCCAGAAACGGGCCCAGAAGGAGAGAAGAGTGGTAGTAGAAGAAGAAGAAGAAGAAGAACAGAGCGGGAGCCCAGAGCCCATGGGACCACACAGGACGCGGCACGCGCGCGCTCTACCGGGTGGGCCAGCACACGTCGGCTTCGGGCGTTCTCGCGCTACCTCGGCCGCGCTCGTGCGTCCTCGGTTGGGCCCGGTGGTCAGGATCGCGCCGAGGCCACACAGATCGCGCACGCGCGAACGCTTCCTGGGTGGCATTCGCCTGCCGGCCGGCAGGCCGAACGTAAGGTACCTCTTCTCTTCGTTCCATCGTGGGCCGTACAACCTGTTAGTATCGTGCCGTCCACGCATTATGCCTCTCGTTCTCCTCGTCTTTCACAGCACCCTCGGCCGCCTCGGGCCCTCTCCTTCCCTCGGACTCTCTGTTTCTTCTCACCTTCCTTCTCTCTCGCAACGTCGAGGAGACGCGGCGGCCCCTCCCGGCTCTCTCTCTCTTTCTCTCTCTCTCTCTCTCTCTCTCGGCTCCACCGGCATCACGAGCTTCTAATAAGATTCCAATTTGTCAATTAGGGGGAGGACGGGCCCCCGACGCGCATCTCCCGGCTACCACCACGGCATTTCTCTCCTTTTCTTCCCTCCTCTCTTTCCACGTTGGCACCTACCTGTATCAGCGACGCGCAACCGCGACACTTTACGCGGCCGCCGTGTGAACGGTGCGCTTGCGCTTCTTCCACCTTCTTTTTTTTCGTTTCCTTTCCTCTCTCTCTCTCTCTCTCTGTTTCTTCGCACCGTCACGCGCACCGTCGCTGACTAACTTCGCGGAGCGAGGGGACTCGCGCACCTGGTGGTACTAATGTTTCCATACGGGGGGAACGGCGTGTGTGCGTGCGCGACACTAGAGTGTGACCGAGGAAACTTAACGGTCGGGTGTAGGACCCGCGAGTCTCGCGGCGATCGCGGTCGTTACAACGCGTATCACGCGTTCTTACGCGTTAGTCGGATGTAATGAGATGTAACGAGCCTCGGACGCTCCAGGTAGTCCGGGGATTCTCACGACGTAAGCCACCCGCTGCGACTCGTCGTTCCGTCGTCCGTATCGCGCCGCGCTCGGCCGACTCCTCAGCGGCGTCTGTTTCCCCGACACGCCGGGTATCGCGCGACGTTCTTGCACAACACGTTCATGCGCTGAGAGTTACGGCCGATACTATCCTGAATTACAAGACAAATTAATAGAACTGCGAGAGAGAGAGAGAGCGTCCGGGAATGAAATTCACTGCCGCTAAGTCGCTTCTTATCAGTCGTGTATAAATCACGATGGATCAATTTCGACGGTTGACGTTACCTGGACAGCCCGGAAAACTTTTAGCGCGCTCGGGTCATCGCGTCGGTTGTCTCACCAGATTCTCGACAGAGTTTCCTTGTCAGGTCTGATGTTTCTCTCTCTCTCTCTCTTTCTCTTTCTTTTCCGCCAGCGATACTTTGACGTAGACCGATCTAATGATGCATTTCGGAGACTCACCTTTTTCCTCGACTGCCGCACGCCAGGGTTTAGGAACGTAGCCGTCGTAGCTGATGCCCACGTGGGCCAGCACTCACGTACGTGGGCCCCGGCGACGTGGGGGCCCCTCTTGGCCTGCGGGCGGACTATAAAGTTTCATTTCTGCCGGGCGAATGTCTTCGAATTAGCAATAAAGCAGCGATTCTCTCCCCCTTCGCAACGGACAACGAGGCCGCGCCGCGGCGTTGGCCCCTTCTCGTTTTTTGTTTACTCACCAGCGAACTGGTTTTGCGGTATACACCGTCCGTTCTCCTCCTCGTCGCCCTCCTCACCGTCGCGTTCTCTCCCGCCGCCTCTCTCTCTCTCTCTCTTTCTCTCTCTCTCTCTCTCGGGGAGGGCCGGAGCTATTTCGGGGTACGCAAATACACCCGATGCGTGTGCGAGGGGTGCCACAGCGAGAGCACCCGCGGCGGACACGGCACGTGTACTGTCGTCGACAAAAGTCGCGCGGTCCGTGGCCTGACCCTAAGGACCAGCGCGTTCCCTCGTCCTTTCGGCATTGAAATAACCGTCGGGCGAAACCTCCCGAATTGCAGCGTCCGAGCTTCCTCAGACGTTATCGAGGACACCGACGGCGTACCGTCGTGATTTCTAAACGAGCCGACTTCTTTCCCATTTAGCGGTCGGCTCGTACACCGCGGAAAGGATACCGCAGGGAGCCCGTGGTGGATCCTTCGGCCGCTCGCTCATCCTCCTCCTCCTCCTCCCGCGGAGGACGATAATCGTGGCCGTGGCGTACAACGTACAACGCGCGGCAAATCGAATTAACGCGGACGTAACTCACGCCGAGTACATCGCGCGAGACAAGGACCTCCTCAGGATGGCCGCAGGGAATATCGCGCGGCGGCCAGCCGAGATTGCGCACGTGCACGTCCGTGCGCGTCGTTTCCACGTGTGCTCGCGACGCGCGCGAGTGTTCTCCTCTCCTCCCCCCCCCCCCC
>NW_014556124.1:2828661-2828982 GCF_001313825.1 Dinoponera quadriceps
GGGGGAGGAGAGGATGTGTGTATGCGCGCACGCATATCACGCGCGTCCTATACTCGCCTCCGCGCATTATACGCATTATATGCCGTATATGATCTAGATCCGTGCGCGCAGAGACAAAGGAATGCTTCCTCCTCCTCCTCCTCCCCCTCCCGCCGTTCACCCTCCGCGCTCTCCGGGACCCCCGGCGTCCTTCCACCGATCCTCCTTGGTACCCTGACCGAAGAGGGTACAAGGAGCTGCGAAGGACGGCGCGAGGAGCGGGATGCCGAGGGTGAGGGACGGAGAGAGGGACGAGGGAGGAAGGCATGGAGGGCGGGAGGG
>NW_014556124.1:2829034-2834476 GCF_001313825.1 Dinoponera quadriceps
CGAGGGAGGAAGGCATGGAGGGCGGGAGGGAGGGAGGGAGAGGCGCGCGGGAAGAAAGAAGAATAAGAGGAGCGAGCCGAAGGAGGAATAGGCCATTCCACTTATACGCTGCTCGGATTCAATTAACTCTCCACCTTCTTCCCTCCTTCTTCTTCTCATCTCGCGGACCCAGCATGCCTGCCGCCCTCTCCTGCCCCTCTTCCTTCTCTTCCTCCTCGCCCCCAACCCCCTCCTCCTGTCTTATACAGGGTGTTCCTCGGGACGTTTGTACGTCATCACTTTAGCGTCGATCGGAGACTTTGATTCCAGGAGCGAGCTGGCGGACTTCTGGATCGGCGTGCGAAAGAGAGAAAGAGAACGGGAGAGAACGGGAGAGAGAGAGAGAGAGAGTACCTCGTCATGGCACTTCGTAGATGGAATCGCGGCCGAGTCGAGTATTCCGTTAATTGCCGCGGTGTTGGATTTCCGCGTGTCGGTTACGTTGTCCCTTTTAGCGGGGATCAGGTGCGCCCGCATGTCATCACCGGCGATAACGTCGCGCGCGATTATCGCGGTAATTGCCGCGCACGGTCGACCGCTCGCACTGACTTACGACGTAGGTAATAATAATGAGGCGCTTTATTGCCGCGCGTCGTGTACGGACGCGTATCACGTCGTGTTCGCGTGTTACGCGCTGACGCGGGACACATTGTTGCCGAAATTCGCACGCCGATTCGAGGCAACGGCCGTGTCGAGCGCGGAGTATCCCCCTCGCTCGCGCACTCTCTTAAGTCGAATCGGTGCAAATATCACTAATTGCATCAGTGGAACAATATTCTACAGACAATCAGTGAGTATTCACTAATTTTTAGTGGCAACGCTTCCACTTGGCACTTTTGTCCAATCAAACATTAACCAGCCACGGTTGTTAAGTGCGAATATATTTTTTATGTATTTTTTAATTTGTGGGACAAATACATTTATCCTCCTAAATTAAAAAAAATATATGTTCTTACTTAACAATTGTATTTTGCTCTTACTTGCCTATTCTAATTTCTAACATTTGATTATATATCATGAGAGCTTATTACGATATAATCGGTTCTTTTGTCGGATTTGTCTAAAATTCAATGATTTTTGCCAGTGAAAGATTCATTATAAATTACTGTTACGCATGCCGTAGCAGAAATATATATATATATACATATCGTATATGCATTCAATCGTATGTCGCATTTGACGTAGTTCGTATGATAGTAGATTCAAGAACGAAAAGTTTCAAGTCCCGATTAAGATAAGCGTGTTTCGATGAATACGATACAAATTAAATCAATTAAGAATATTTCAAGCAAACTCATTGATAATATCTTAAGAGTGATTAAGATAATAAAAAAAAAATTAAAAAATATCTTCTTCACTATTTTTACTATTTTTAGATTTCTCCGATGGAAACTCTCCGATTTTGCTATTAACAGACTTTGACGGTGAAATTTTACTGATTTGCAGTGCTTTTATTTATAACTATTGACTGCTTCTCAGTGATGATACACTGATTGCATTTTAGAGAGCATAGGAAGCGGACGGGTGCGGAAGTCTTCTTGAAACTTGGAACGACGAACGTCGCCGCTCTGACACAAATAGAGGTCGAAGTGAGATTGATGTCGTCTTTGAAGTCTCTTTGACATCGATACTTTCACGGGAGAATGATTAGTCGGCCGTACCTCGTGCCGTCTCCTCGGCGAGCGAGTGGGATAATTTCCGGGCGAGAATCGAAGAATTATCGTCGGACGTTCGAGCGGCCGCAGAGACGGAGATTAGAGAATGTCGCTTCGCAACGTTTTTCTATGAGACTCTCGCGAATCGCGGGTTTCGTCGGTGCATATCGCGTGCATACCTCATCGCGACTCGTTGCGCGTTTCCGCGGAAAAAAAATCCGCGGAGACGAAGGAGGATTCTCTCCACTTTCGCCGTTGCGAGCGTGCGCGGGACGATCCTTTTATCAGCGAACGACGCGACGCAAATAGAATTTGATTGTCGGTAATGATTCGACGCCTCGTGAGCATGCCATCATCTCCTCTTGACTCGCTCGTTCGACTGGGAAGCGGCCGCTCGAGGCCTCGCGCGGATTCGCCCTAAGGGCCGATTCACAGGGCCCACGGCCGGTCCCGACCTGTCCCTACGCTGAAATACGCGCGCCGCGTCTCGAAGTTTCACAGATCGCCGTCGACGAAGAGCGAGATCGTCAGATCGGTCGGTCGGCGCTTCACGTCGCCTCGTTTTGCAGAACGTAACTTCCCGGGGAAAATCGGCGACCGACTGTTCCAGCGGCAGAAAGATGGAAAAGCCCGAGAAGCAGAGATTGAGGAGCGTCCCGAGACGGAGAAACCGGGTTCTCCCGCGAGAATTCGTGCACGGTGCCGTTCTCCATCGGCTCGTTTTACCCCGCTCGGATCGATCGAATTGCGAAGGATGAGCGGGGATCGTCGCCGCGAGGAGACGCCTTTCGTCATCGGCGCGGCTCGCGATCATTGCTATCCGTTTCGTTTTCGCCGAGCGTTTCTCCGGGGTTTCTTTTTATCACGCCCAGGTTATCGATATCGGTAGTGGGTTACCGGTATTAGCGACGCGCTGTAATCGGATTACGCCGAGCCGCGTATCGATCGCCCTGATAAACGGTGGCGTGTGACGCGGCAACTGTTCGCGCGAAACTAAACAAATGACGGCGGCCGGGAAAGTTCATCGCGTCATCACTTCTCGCTGCAAATAGATCTTACGTCAAACTCTCCTCTCAACTTTGCTCGCAACCCGTTGGGCCGCACACCGGTTGCGTTTTACGTTTTCCACGATGTTAAACGCGGTGAGATTAATGGTTCGTTTAGTACGCTGTTCGAGACGATCGAGAGCTCGTCTCCCGAGATGCTCAAATCGCGTAATCCGATAATTGAAAGCTTCTCACGGCACGATACAATAGAAATTCGGCCCTTCGACTAATCCGAACGCATTAACGTGTGGTTTAAGTATTTGCAGTCGCTAAATTTGTACTTCAAGTCGGTCCAGAATTGCCTGAAGACGCCTAATACTTCGTGTATTTCACGCTGCGACGCTTTCGGATTCAACACTTCGATCCCTTCACTTTGCATACAGCCTTTTAACCTTAACATCCGGAGTGTGGTTTCTCATGTTTGAATGTATTCCGATCGATACTCCGACCGACGCTCCGATTGATTTGTGATCCTGATCAACCCGGGGACTGATTTACGGAATACCGTCCAAATTGTACGGTTTGATTGACACCGTTAGATCGGAGGATCGAGCGCTCTCGCGAAAACTGGCTTCGGTCCGTCGATCCCGGTCAATTCGAGGCCGACTCGATTTCGTCTCGGTTGAGCAGTCGCGCGACGTTAAGGGACAACCGTTAGAATCGCGACACGAGAAAGCGAAGGAGAAGAAGAGAGAGAGAGAGAGAGGGTCCGTTCCCGCAAACTCGGATTCGTAAATTCGGCGACTCTCGCGGCCGGCAGAAGCCTCCTCCGCGCGGTCTTGTCGCGCGTCGGGAGATGAGAACGGTGCCTTAAGGCCCGCAACCTCTCCTCGAGACGAGATCTTTCTCCTCTCTCTCTCTTTGGTTTCCCACGAGAACCACCGCCGCCGCCGCCTTCTGGAATGTCGCTCTCCCCCCTCTCCTCCTTAGCGGCTCCACCGCTCATCCTCCTTCTCCTCCACCACCTTCTCAGCTACAACCACCGTCTTCTTCCCCTCCGCTCCACCGTCCACCTTGTGCAACAGAGTGTCTTCTCTCGCTCTATCGCACCGCTGCAACCCCGGCCGCCGCCGGCTCTCCCCTTCGTCCTTTCTCCACCTACCTCCTTCTCGTCCTTCCTCCTTCTCCTCTTCCTCCGTCTCTTCGCTTCCTCTTCGAATTCAACGGGGTGAATCCCACACGGTGCGTGCTGGCCTCTCTCTCTCTCTCTCTCTCGATTCGCGACGCAGATCGGACGTTGCGAGATTAGGAGATTAGGAGCGGGACCACGTAGCGTTGACGAGAGCGCAAACGGAGTGCCGGAGGTGCTCGTCGCGTCTCTCCTCGCTTTTCCGCGGAGTCCACCCTTTCCCACCACCTTCTCGCCTCCGCCCTCGCACGGCTCGCGCGTCTCTCGTGTGGTACATCGCGTTTCTTAATGACGATTCCGAAGAGGCTGGAAATAGGAGCGTGTCCGAGGGGGCCGAAGCGCGGTCCCTCCACTTTCTCCGCGTGTCTAACGAGGTGCGCGCACCTCGAAGACGCGCCGCTACTCGGTCGGACCCGAGGTGGGCCCCTCGGCGAGGCTCCCGGCGGAAATAGGTTATAGTTTTATGACGCGAGCGCTCAAATGCCACGGCTGATCAGGTGTTTTTCCGTCGTTTCTACCGGCGAACGACGTGTGAAAAGGGGGATTTTCTTTCTTTCTTTCTCTCTCTCCCTCCCTCTCTTTTCCTTTCTCTGGCGACAACGCGACCCGCCGATGATTTACGAGTCGGTCTCTCTCTCCTCCGCGAGACGGCGAGAACGCGTTGCGTCAACTTCTCTCGCGCGGATCCGCGCAACCTTAATCGACGTGTTAAACGACGCGGCGGCGTCTCGATCGTCGTAAAGCACCGCGCTTTTTTCCCGCGGCGCAACGAGCTAATAATCGCGGGCGTATAAACGCGCTCGCGCGGATTCGCGCGAGGTCGAGGAGAGCCGCGCTAAATGTCAGAACGTCGCCTTTGATTTCGCTTATTCCCGACTAACCCCGTCAACCTCGGCCGCGGATTTATCGATCTATAAACTAGAAATCGCGCGCGCGCGCGCGTAGGATCGAGACATGGTCGAGAGTGCGGTAAAATAAATTCATAGCTGGAGAGAAAGAGAGATAGAGAGATAGAGAGAATGAGGGAGATTTCGCTCTCACGACGCCTCTCTCGTAGACTCGATCGGGTTGTTTCATAATACGAAGCGTTCGTCCTCTCGCCGTGGTTCCTTTGTTTCGTACGATCATGAGGCGCGCACCTGGTCGCGCTGGATATTAAGAAACGCAATTGGGAATTCGCGCGTCGTTGCGGTAATCGCGATCGACACCGCGCGCGATATGATTGCTGTTTAACGGGGCGCAAAAATACAATCTCGTCTACGCCGCTCTCCGGCCATTACTGTTACCGAACGCTCTCCGGCGTTACTGTTCTTTGGTAAACTCAAATCCGGCCTCCTATTACATGTCTGGCTAATAATAATAGTGGTTTACACTTTGCTACCTATGTTTGCACCACATATCCATAATAAGACGGTTGCCCGTACGTGATTCTGTCAAAGTGTGCGCCGATCCCGTGCACAACGGGTGTCTCGCTCGGAGTCTGCCCGCGTCTCGTGGATTTCTGCCCTGTTCGGGTCCGTGGAGAGGTGCACGACAACACGGCAACAAGTGTAATTAATAATCCCCCCCCCCC
>NW_014556124.1:2834490-2857167 GCF_001313825.1 Dinoponera quadriceps
GCAACAAGTGTAATTAATAACCCCCCCCCCCCCTCCCCAAAGCATGAGTCTTCGTCTTTGTCGTTATATAATCGTCACTGTTCATGATTTAACTAATGATATGATTTATTCCGATATCTTTCATTTGAAGAATGGTTTTGTCAAATGATTGCATGGGGGGATCGAGAAGTCAACAATGTTTTCTATGTTTTAGTGGTACGATTTTCGACAATCTAGTATTTCAATTGCCTGCCTTTACAAAGAGTACTTTCCGACGGTATTATCAGTAAATGCATGAACTTACAGGACGCAATACTTGAGGCACGTTTTGACACACGATTATACATATGTATATAATGAATGTTATAAATGATATAATTGATAGTATCGTAACATACGACGCGCCTGACAATTGAAGTTTGTAAGAAGGGGGAAGATTTTGGCGGCGGAAATTGTGTCACCCGATGTGTGCCGTGTTGTCGCTCCAGCCAGGCCAGACGTAACACGAGACTGACCATACGAGGCGGCCGCCTCATGATGCCTAGTACATACCATCTCTTACCAACACCGATCGGAAATTACCAACACCATAGTCACCACCATCACCATCTCGAGCGACTAAACTCGAGGCTCGCGAAAGCAACAGATACCTCGGCCAAAGGCAGTCTGGTCCTCCCTCCTCTTTCTTTCTCTTTCTCCCTCTCGCGCTCGTTCTCTTTTTGCCTCACAAGCTTTCCTACGATCTCCGCTTCCCTCTTCCTCTCATCTTTCACGAGTTAGGTGACTAACGGTGTGGCTGACACATTATCTGCGCTTATTATCTGCGACCGTGACATTAATGATAACACCGACCGAATTGTCGAAGGATCTGCAAACATACTGCAGTCACAGTCGTATTTTTTACAATTACACTTAGTAATTAGTATTGCGAAATGTGTGTTAAAAACAATTACTTCGCGAGCTCACGGTGGAGCGATTATGATTTGAACTGCTAGTCGAGTTTTAATTTGACTTAATTGTATTGTTGCCCGATTTCAATGAAGCAGTTTGCGTTAACAAATTTTTACTCGACGCTTCTCAATCGTTTAAAGTTGTTTTTAATAAATTTGGGTGATATAGCGTATGATGATTTAATGCGCTTGAAGTTGTTTATCATAAGAGTATGACGAATTTAGATAGATGTCCGAGTATTGTGTTGTCTTGCCTTACATCGGTAAGTTAGATTGCGAAGACGCGCAAAGCGAGAAGATACTACCGGCGAAATCTCTTATTACTCGCGGAAACCTGTCACTGAATATTTTAATATCGATATGCGACGGGGAAAATCTCTTTCGAAATGGTCGGACATGGTCGAAATAGTCGCGCGTAGTTGTGAAATTTCTCGTCGAATTTCTCATTTGGTTGTTTTCTTTTTGACCGACAATTGTTCGTTTCTAACGGGAAAGTTGTCGTGTGTATCCGAACGATATTCGGCGGGCCGAAAAAAGCGCGCTTTTGGAGGATCTCTTCAGGTTTTCAAAGTACCAAGATATGCCGGAATGCAGACAATATTAATAATCCCGGTATTTCCATTGCGATCAACGTGCAGAGATCGCTCTTTATTTGAGTGATTCTTCACCTGAAATGAAATTATACAATATACGCACCACACAGATTACAATTTATTTGTTTAAAATAAAACGTGTGTGACGCAAGCTTTTGAATAATGCGTATTGTTTATTTATGATTTTCACTATCATATGAGAAATATTTGAACAATCATACGTATTTTCCAATTTACTGTTTTTAATATTCGGATCTATATATCGTGCGAAAACCTATTGTAAATATAGCTTTGCTTTGTTGCTTTGGATATTTTTGTTATTATTATAGGAATCCTATCTGCAAATTTGTATTTATAATATTAGAATGTTCAGTAATTTTACATGCCGTATGTAAAAATATGTCATCTTAATATTTCTGAATTTTGTACTTATATCGATTAACGATTACCTCACATCATAATTTGTTACAATATTTGATTAGAAATTTACAAATGTAGTGTGCATTGTGATTACTTTAGCAATTGCGAAAAAGCTGGCGTTGTCACGTTTTTTTTGTCACTTTTTTAAATTACCCGTTTACATCCGGATGGTGTGACCGCACGTGCTCTCGTCGATGAAACTGGTTACAGTTTTCGCGTAATAGAAAGTGGAATCTGTGTATACGTTACTCTATTTCTGAAACGTTTCTTACGTTAGAACTTGGTATGATCGCTCGTCGCGTTCGCGTAGCACCCGGCCGAAACTTCGAGTGCGATGAGGAGGAAGTTTTCGATAGTTTCCAGGGGTTAATTTTAAAGGCGATCATTGATTCCGTACGATGTCCGAACGCCGGATGTGCTTTGTTTATTAGTATACTTAAGATGGACAAACAAAGGTACAATGTTAGCACGAGATGCAACGATCGACTCGCAGCATCGGCTGGATAGCTTTAGCGATTTCGATTGAAAGTGCTCTTACAGCGCCAAAATTAGCGGAAAATTTATTTTATTTACATGAACATGTCAGGTCTTTCGTAAATCAGTTAACAAAATAATCGCATTTCGGTGATTTGGACTGCATGGAGACACATTGGCACTCCGTTTTCGAATTTATCAAACAATCGGCGCTTTTATTATCTTCACCGACTGAAACGATTGTAATGTTGTTTATTAATAATCTAATGATATGTTGTATCGTGTTGTACACTGACAACTTACGTTATTAATCATAAATATTAACGTCAGACGAGATAAAACGAATATTGTAGGAACACATTTTACTCATAGATTATATTGATTTTACATCAAAATATTATTATTACATTTATTGTCGGGAAGCATTTTTATAAGAGCGTACTCGCAAACTTATATCATTTGTATCAACTTGTCGACATTTTTTAATGTAATATGCTTGATATATCTGACAATGGCTGGGATTCATAATTTTTTAAAGAATTCTTCTGCAAAATTTGACAAGAGATATATGATTAGAAATCCGTTCATTTGCTTACTCTTCATGATTTCCAAAAATAAACATTGATCGTAAAAGATGTAATTCCACTCTTTCTTTGTCGTAACTATCAATGCACAATGATATTATACGACATAAGCTTTTTTTGTTTATTTTGTCTCGAGCTATATTGTCATTCTGGCGTGAAAAAGTTAAAAGAAGATATGAAACACGCGTGTTCACGATAAGCAATAAACGTTCGAAAATATTGAAACGATAAGGTTAATTTGTCTTACAGAATGCGATCATTGCAGCATAAAGCTCAATTTTAAACACTATCTCTCTATATATTCGTGATAGAATATGTGGCAAAATATTATTTCTAACTTTACACGTGCCGTGTAATAAAATATATATTTCAATATTTGAATATATAGGTGTTTTCAAATATTATTCTGATTTTACCGCGGTTTTTCACAATTTGAAAATTTCGCCACGTATTCTCCATTTACAAGTAATAAATTATTTCAAGTTGGCTTTAATTTGTAATGGCATTTGTCGAACTTTAGAACTTCTAGAAGGGAATAATTATTCGTCAAATAGCAGAGATTTTAATAAATCCTCGTCTTTTAACGTGTTCTTCACGATTTTCTCGTAAATTAATGTTTACATTCCCAACGCGCAAGCCGCGTATGTGCACGATTCCGTCAACGGAGGGGGGGGGGGATTGGTTACGATCTCCTGCGTAATAGAAGCAAAATCTGTGTATACATTATTCTATTTCGGAAACGCTTTCCGCTTTCGCGCGCATAACAAGCGCTCGCAATCCTCACATGTGTGTGAATTATGCTTTCGACAGTTTCCGAGGGTTAATTTTGTAAGAGGTCATTGATTCCATTCAATGTCCAAGAGCCGGATGCGCCGGGTTTATTGGCGTATCTTAGATGGACAAACAGAGGTACAATATTAGCGTATGGTGCAGCGATCAACTCGTAGTACCGGATGGATAGTTTCACCGATTTCAAACCGAAGTGTTTTTAAAGAGTCGAATAAGAATCGTATTTATTTGCAAATGTGTGTTAGATAGCACGTGAATCCAGGAGCGAAGTAACTGTAGTTACGCATTCTGGCGATCATGCTAATATAAAAAATAGGACGACGCTGAGATTTCATTCTGCTTTATTATTCGGCTACTTCTTCATTATCGGTTGAAATTGTTGTGATGTGGTTTATTAAAAACACCGTCGTTTTATAACACTTGTTTACATTTGTAATACAGAAGAGGAGAAGGTGGTATTATGGCAGCCCATTTGCACTTTTACAATAATTTTGTTAATAATCAATATATTAAATTGAAAACTTGACGATTACATTCGTTAAAGTGTTGTTTAATCGATACTAGGCTCAAAGTTATGAAATATTGATTACTTACGAGGACAATTACTTACTAGGACGTTATTTATGAAAAATATGGCGACGCTTCGTAATGGGTTGAAGAGGAACAAAGGTGGTAATGTGGCTCCTCACTAAAATAGATTTAAAAAACTGGTTTTGTTTAAAAAATACAATGTATCATTACAAATTTATATATTTATGCTAATTAATATAAACTCGTAGAAGAAACAACAATGAATATAACCGTGAATTTTAATATAGATACCGATTTACTTATCAGAAGAAACACGAACTGTTAAAAAGACAAGTTCTACAAAACGAGAAGTTTAAAACTAAACCTTTGAACTTAAATTATTGACTTATCAAATAACTACTCTGACATGAAAACCTGGAAAACGGGGCCAGTATTAAATCTACTTTACATAACTCGAAACGTGTACAGCGTAGTAAATGTTAAATAATAAACAAAACATTCAAGTGTACATATATTCGTGTGATAATACGCTTAAGTGTAAGAGAAAGAAGGATGTATATGTAATTAAATGCTAATACACTTTGAAAACGTTTCGAAATGTTCGAAGATAAAATTGCATTATAACAAATTCCGCCTACTGTATATTGACATATTAGTATTACTGCGTAACGACGGGCTATTAAACCAATAATTCCATAAATAATCGCTAGGATTTCATTGTCATTTAACAGCGGAGATAATAAGGGGAACATAATACCTACAATAGCCATAATATCACTTTCTCCTCTGTTGTTTTCCTTAGCAGCTTGACATGTAACTCTTTGTTCTTATATCAATTCATCTTCCGTTTAGATTACGAAGAATGTCGTTCGCATCTAATCATTCTATCTTCTAATCTAATTCCTTCTTTGTTATTAATCATTCCTTCTTTGTTAACCTTATTCCACAATGTTACTCGTTGACAATTCTCGCGTCAATGTTGCGTAGAATAAAGTACGGTGAAATAAGATATGGAGGAACTCGCTAACTGTAACGAGAAAGATTTTTTACTTGGATGATAATCTCCCGAAGCGCGCTATCTCGAGTATATTCTAACGGATTCTCCATACCGTGGCCGAGCTTTTCAAAGATCCCACAAACAATCCGCCGAGAGTCAGATTGAAAGCTTTGTTGTCTCTTTGCAATAGGAACATTATCAACTTCTGTACTTGCAACGGGGCTGTGTACCATTGTATCTGTGAAATGAAATGACGAAAAGTTAATATCCGAAGAAGAGGTGATCAGAAGAGTCGTGATTAATTCGCCTTACGTATACATTCACTTTGCGGAGTGCAATTTATTTCCGCTAACTCCGCGAAGCGAGTACTCGTGTGTGCGATTGTATCACGCATAATAGTTCCCTTACACGTTCACGAATACGTCGTTATTGTGATCTGTGATTTCTTGCGCAATATAGTTGGCTATAAACATATACACAAGAATGATGTTTGAGTATGTAAGATGCATGAACATATCGTCCACGTTGTTTTCGAACAATACGATCTGAGAGATCTGAAACGTCGTGCGGTTGCAATGAGACTCTTCCGGAATATCGTAAGATTGCGTTCTCATGTTCGTATTGATGTAGATTCCAGCTGAGAGGTATTCAGATTGAAAAGTATGACAGAAAATAAGCCATGCGAGACTTACACGAAATAGATTTAAGCTCAGACTTATCACACCGAAGATGATTAAAACGAAGAACGATCCTTCAAAATTGGTTAGTAAATATTTGGAGGACCTTCGGGGGGAACAGGCCAAAGTTATTTCTCATGCGCCACGTATTTATTACCTAATAATTACTAACTTCATAGCTTTGCGATGAATGTCCACAGCGTGGATAATCTTCCCTATCATACGAATCATAATTTCTTTCCTCAGACCAATATGTTGTTGAACGTTAGTCTTCATCGCCTGCTCGATACGGTAACTACAATACGATACGGTACTACGAATAATCTTTTCGCTGTAATAGCTTTCCAAATTAGTTACAAAAGAAACAAAGAAACAAAGAAGAACAAACAAAATCTTGTTTAAAATCACATCGTATCATATCAATCAAGTCATTTCAAGGTCACTTCATTTTTTTAAATAGAACCATATAATTGTTTAAACATAAATCGGTTATTTTGTTCATTTTATATAAAAGTACTGAGGTAAGATAATTGAAAAGTGAATACTTTCCGAGATATTTTACTTTTTACTTTAATATTTTTCACTATAAAAAAGATATGCAATACATGTGCCTCATGAAGTATTCATTTTTCGACAACTTCACTTTAATATTTTTGCACATAGAATGACAAGAATGACATCGCTTTAAGTAAACATAGAAAAACTTAAAAAGAAAATACATTGCATTTTGTAAAATGGAGTTTGGCATTGCAAATATTATTCAAATTATTAAAAAAACCGATTATTATTTTCAAAATTTTAGAAGGGGGCAAATATTCCGCTGTTCCTCCACTCTTGCGTGGGTCGCATGGATACGTTTGACCCGAAAATTTCTAGATCGCCGAATTCACGCCTTCTTTAAATTCCATTTCTTCACCTGGCGATTTTAAACATTGCGCAGACATGTTTGTAGTATCCTATTAGCATCGTTCCCGTCGCTATTTCCACAGTCGCTAGTATGCAAATAGCTATGCTCGTGTACATCAGAATCAAATAGAAAAATGCTTCTTGACCGATGAAATACTCAGTTATGATTTGTATCGTTAAAAGCGGTCTCGATTTATTCATGGGCAGAAATACGTCGACGTTGCGAGGCCAAAACGGCAAGGAAATAATATACTTACCATAAAGATGCAGATCTTTAATTAAAAAAAATGACAAACAGATCGTAGAGAGTTTTATACATAAAGAAATATATATACGATGTGTAGCACTATATATATCAAAGAAAAAAAGAAAGTCAAAACGGAACAGTGGTAAAAGCTAAAATGCGATATCTTACGTGTCAATGAAACTGTGTAACGTTTCGCGATGTTTTCGTATTTCTTTATAATATCTATTTCGTTCAGGTCTTGGAGTTCGTCGCAAGTGCGCTGAATTTGTTCTAACGAATTCTTTATCTGTTTCATCAACAATAATACACAATGTCGAGATTCATGTGGCAAAATTAGCGAAGGGCCACTCGTGTCCGGGGTTTATCGTACAACAAGAACTTATTTACATCGAATTACACTTATTCGAACAATAACGGAACGGTGAGGACTCAACATACAATTTCAACGTTGATCCGGAATACGTTGTATTCAATCAGAAGGGCAATTTGAAATGATACGGAAGAGAGAATTTTGATGACGAGATCAGGAGTGCATTCCGCGATGACGAACGGTGTGATCTGCAAGTAAGAATCATAACCAAATCGAATACAATTATTGCAGTGTGACGCATTTTTGTACTTCGAAATTTAACGCTGAAATTTGACTGCATTTTTTATTAATACGCCCAGTAAACGAAGAGTCATCACAAATGGCAAGGAAGAAATTTATTGCACTATTGCCGTATCGACGTATCTGAAACATCACGAAGGTCGTTAGGATGCCGGAAATGAAGATTTTCTGAAGTCGGACGAATCCCGATTGTTGATACGGCCATAAACCGATCGCGAGCAGAAGAATCCGATTGAGGCTGAAGTGTTGAGTCGTAATGTAGATCATCTTTCTGTGAGCATCGGGACGCATCTAAGCGCGTAAACATTCGCGAAATACGAGTATTTCCTTGGATCGATCTTCATCGAATATTTTCGTAGCTTCTTTTGAAATTTTTTTTTCGTTTTACCGTGAAATACTTAATACACATTACGAAAGAAACGTGCAAAGTGGCACAAATAATGAATATTGCTATCGTGACACTCGAAATTTAGTAATTTTCCATCGAGGCAATCATCGGCTTGCGAAGCGAAATTCGACAGGCGTTCTTTTCACATGAAATAATAGCGTTAATAATTTTGCGACCGAAGTCCGCGCAAGCGCAGTCGGTCTTCTTCAGCCTCACCGTGTTGCGCGCCTCATTGTTGCGCGTACATTCGAGAGATACACTTCGACTGTTGTCGACAGAAACGTTGTTCGATCGGTCGTACTACCTGTGAAAGTATCGGGAAGTAGAAGAGCCTCCTCGAATCTTCGAAAACAACCAGCGATTTCAAATTCAACGTTTCAGAACCGTGTTAAAGCACAAGAAGGTTCGTACACTTTATACGTTTATCTATTATATTTTTTCGAAGTTAAAGGATACGTTTACCTCTTATAAAAGATATGTTTACAAAGTCTTTTAATAACAGTTTTACGTACAAGTTTAATCGGTGAACGTATATAGTGCAATTAAGTTAAGTTTACTGAATTTATTAATATATAAATTAATATATAAATTTATAATTAAGAATAAGTTCACTGGAAAAAAAACGGTTAATTTAACAAAATCGTTGATCACCCTTATTCCTACTCTTATTCCATATCTTTATCCCCTAGATTATTGTGATGTCATTTATTAAAAACATTGAAGTTAAATGAAGTTAATATGTTATACGTTAAGCAATGATATATTACCTTCAAACAATTACAATTGAATACATTGTGAACAAATATGTAATATATAATATATAATATGTATAATGTGTTATCAGTGCGCATAATTTTTTAAAAATCCGTGTAAATAAAAAATAATTACTGGGTGGCCCATATAAAGCGTTGAAACAGATTAATGTTTCGAAAGAAATACATCATTCGAGAGAAAATTTCAGACAAATGTTGTAAGATTTCGTGGGCGCAAAATGGTAATATTATTACATTGTTAAACAATTTTTTTAAATATTAATTCAAGGTCAACTTTAATTTTTGCAATGGAATCATATGATTCTTTAAATAGCAAGAAAGGTAATTTTTTGTAAAAAATAAGTTTTTCGCAAAAATATCGTTTTTTTTTCTTATTTTACTCGATAAAAAGCCGGTTTCTTAAAACTATACACTCGTTAGTATTTATGATTCATTATTTCCTTAGCATCGTAATTGGTACACAATTTTCTGTCTTCATGTCACTTCATCTTCCGTCTAGATTACGGCTAATGTCGTTCGTACCTAATTATCCCTTTTTTGCTAACGTTGCTCCACTATGTTATTTGCTGACGAATTCTCGCGTTATTGTCGCGCAGAGTAAAGTACGGTAAAATAAGATACGGCGGTACTTGCAAACTGCAACGAAAAAAATTTTCTCTTGAATACTGAACTGCTGCTGAAGCTCAGCGCTTTCTCGAGTATATTCTAACGGAATTTATACCGAGGCGGCGTTTCTCAGAGATGCCACAAACAGTCCGCCTAGAGTCAGATTGAAAGCCTTGCCGCCTCTTTGCAGCAGAAATAATATTATCTTCTGTATTCGTAACGGGGCTGTGTACCACCGGACATTGTATCTGCGAAATGCCAAGAAATTAATATTCGGGGAGTTGACAGGAAGATTTACGATTAATTCGCGTAGCAGACTCACTTCGCGAAGTTTAATCAATTTCCACCGTTAACTTCGCGAAGCGAGCATTCGTGTGCGATCGTATTGTGCATAGTAGCTCCCTTACACGCTAACGAACACATCGTTATTGTGATCCGTGACTTGTTGCGCGGTATAATTGCCCATGAACATGTACACAAGAATGACGTTTGAATGTATGAAATATGTCAGAATCTCCTCCATGTCGGCTTCGAGCGACAAGATCTGAAAGATCTGAAACGTCGCGCGGTTGCAGTGAGACTCCTTCGAAATATTGTGGCATCTTTTTTATTTTTGAACGGATACAGATTCTAAATTCGAAAACAACATTCAGAATGGGAAATATAACGAAAAGTAAACCATGTGAGACTCACTCGATAGAGATTGAAGCTCAGGCTCGCCACACCGAACAAGATTAAAATGAAGAACGACATCTCAAAGTTGACTACTAAATATTCGGCAGACCTTTTGGGGAAAATAGAGCAAGTTATTTCTCGTGTGCCACGCACTTACCATCGATTAATTACCAACTTTAATGCTTGGCGATGAATGTTTACGGCGTGAATAATCTTCCTTATCGTATGAATTATAATTTCTTTCTTCAGATCGATGTGTCGCTCGATGTTCGTCTTCATCGCCTTCTCGATGCGGTAACTACAAATAATAATCTTTTCATTGTAATTGCGTAGTCTTTTTGAATTCGTTACAAAAATAAGAATAGATAAGAGCTCTTTTACAATTACATTATATCATTATCAATTTTTACAGAAAACGTCAGTAATGCTTTTCAACTTCGGTTTAGAAATCTCTTTAGGCCGAACGTATTATTTCTGAATACTCGTGAATCATAATAATTGTAAATTAAATAAATAAATAATTGTCGATTATGATACTCCAAAATATCCTGTTGAATTTTATTTGTAAAAGTCAAATAATTGCCGCATTCTTTTCGCTTTGCTGATCAGTTATTTCGAAACGAATTGTTGCTTACTCTTTAACTTTGTGAGTTGTCATCGCTGAGGTTATTCATTTTGATAACTTGTATTTTAATGGAGAAATAAATATTACGAAATAATGTTTAATATCGATATTATAACATAGAAAATGTTAAATCAGAAAATAAGTCACGTGAAAATCCTATTCTCGATTATCTTATTTTATCTGATTCTTCCTTAAAATATAATATGTCACACTGTGTGCGTGTTGTTTTTAAATCTGCGATTTATTTTCTAATCTTGCGTTAAATTTATAATACTCGCTTAACATTTACATATCTTCGATGAATTGCTTCACGAATATATCTTAGGCGCGATGCGTTTGACCTGAAAACTTCTAAATCACCGAACTGACGAATATTATCGACGTTTAAATCCCGTTTTCTTACCTGGCGATTCTGAACATTGCGCAGATGTGTTTGTAGTATCCCATCAGTATCGTTCCGGTTGCTATTTCCACAGTCATTGATATAAGAATAGCTATGCTGGTGTGTAGCATAATTAAATAAGAATACGTTTCTTGATCGATGAAATACTCGGTCGTGATTTGCGTCGTTATAAACGGCCTTGATTCATTCATGGGCAGAAAGTAGTCGATGATGCAAGGCCAAATCGACGCGATAATCATTATACTTACCATGATTGCTGAGAGAAAAATGTACATTTGGAACTATAACGGCATAGTTACAAAATTATAGTCAGGAATGCCATTTATAGAGTTAGCATTACTGTAAAATTAGATTGACGATACAGGCATAGTATTACCAACTCATGCAAATTTTTTACCATGAATCATAATAATTTCAAGTATAAATATAGTATAAATATGTTGCAAAATATGGGATTTTGTTAATTGGAATTGAACATTTTACATTGTCAACACAATTGAAATAAATAGCAAATAATAATATATGTAATTGCAATTTTAACAAGTGCTTTACTATACATATGGCAAAAATAACAAAGAAAATAGTGATAAAGAAACAGCTATTACTAAAAAGCGCATATGACTGTACGAATGTTACATTTGTGACTATATTTGTACCTGGTAAAGTACCGTACAGGTAAAGAAATGTGACAATACCACTGTATGAACATGGTAAACTTAATTATATACAGGATATCTAACAAAGATATTAATCTTACGGAATTTTCGCTTCTTGCGCATTCTCATTCGTTGGTATGCTTTAATTTCATATTTTAATTACTTACTTTTTATAACATTAAATTATAATATTGGAAAGTCAGCTAATTGCGCTAGTTATAACATGTGTGGACAATACATTTATCGTTTTAAAATTTGACGTTGCGTGTAAATTAGGCGACTCACTACCCAAAAGTCTCAAGTCTGAATCCACCAGGGAAGCGTGCTTTCCAAATACGATATAATATTGAATAGCTATTTATTAAGAGATTAGTTTACTCTAGAAATTTAAAAAGTCCAGATTTCAAAAATAAGTTTCTAGAAAATTTTGTTTAAATTCATAAAAATAACGAAGATATATTTCTTGTTTGCGGTGTCCAAGCCACTTGGTGCACTGATTGAAGCTAAATCCGGAGTCATTTTGTCACATTATGCATGCTTAGAAGACCAATAAACATATGTTTGAAGCTAACAATGACTATAAAATATAGAGAAATTATATTTACTCGGATCATTCTTTCCCTCAGTAAGGATGCAGAACACTGATTCAAAAAATGATCCAACAGATCGTAGTTTTACATATGTAAAATATATATACACGATATAAAGCAATATTTAATAAAAAATAGAAAGCATAAACGAAACAATGGTGAAAGCCAAAACGCGATATCTTACATGTCAGTACAACCGTGTAACGTTTCGAGATGCTTCCGTACTTCTTTATAATATGTATTTCATTCGCGTCTCGAAGTTCGTTGCAGGCGTGCTGAACTTGCTCTAAGGAATTCTTCACCTGTTGCGTCAACAATAATAACTCAATATCGTGTTTCCACGCGCGAAATTCGCAAAGGGCCATTATATCGCGCGCGCGGATTATCGTGCAACAAGGATTCATTTGTATCGGATAATCGCGCATAATTGCGAACAGTAACAGTAAGGGCTCAACCTACAATTTCGACGTTAATCCGAAACGCGATGTACTTAATCAGGATGTTAATGTAAAATAATGTGGAAGCGAAAACTTTGATGACGAGATCAGGTGTGCATTCCGCAGTGACGAACGTTGTGAGCTGCAAACAAGATTCATAATCAAATCGCATACAATTGTCGCAGTATGACGCAATCGTATTTTGATATTTGAGCGCTGAGCGACTGTATCTTTTCCCCCTTTTTTTTTATATATAGTACGCGCGCGCGAAACAAAGACTCGTCGCAAGTGGCATCGAGTCGTCACCGGAGTCATTACAAACGGCGAGGAAGAGATTTATTGCGGAGAAGTGAGGCGACGTTGATACTGACGTACCTGAAACGTCACGAAGGTCGTTAGGATGGTAGGGACGATAATTGTCTGAAAATGAAGAACGAGTTTCGATCGCTGATAAGGCCACAAGCCGACCACGAGCAGAAGGATCCGATTCAGACCGAAGTGTTGAGTCGTGATGCAGATCATCTTTTCGCGAGCATCAGGACGCGTCTGACATTTCGCGTCGACGTCCGCGAAATTTCGCATATTCCTTCCTCTCGAACGGTCTCTCCATCGAATATTCTTGTAATTTCCCTTAGAATGCGTATTTTTGTAGTTTCCGTGATGTATGTGAACTGAACTCACAGCAACAAAAGAAACGCGCAAGGCACAAATTATTAACATCGCGCTCGTAATTTAGTAATTTTGCCATCGAGGTGGTCGGCTCGCCTAGCGAAATTCGACGAGCCTCCACTTCGCATCGAGCAACAATCGTGAAATAATTTTTCGATCGGAAAGTCCACGCAAGCGCAGTCGGTTTTCCGCGGTCGCGCCGTTTCGCGCGCCCCATTGTTGCGCGTACATTCGAGAGATACACTTCGATTGTCGTTGTCGTCCGATCGGTCGTGCTGCCTGTGCAATCTATCACTAGCGCCGGCGAAGTAGAGAGGCCGCTTCGCATCTTCGAGGACAGTCTGCGATCTCAAAATCTTACGTCCTAGAAGTGTTAAGGCATAAGTGGGTTCGAACACTCTATACGTTTAAACTATATCCCGAGATTATCGTTTCGTTTCTTCTCGAGCGAAGCTAATCTACCGCGATGCGCTTCTCTCTGAATCCACAATATCTACATAGATAAAAGACGCAGCCGGTATCTTGGTTTTGCGACGACTTCATGGATTTTCGGGTATCGGTTAATTTTAATTCGCACTTGTGCAAATTAAGTAACTTTCCTTTCTTTATTGTTGCGTTACGGTAGGCTGCATTATGACTTCCAAGCAGATCGATGCAGCTTAGAGAAAGGGAGATTTCTCTTGACATTCTATGAAAATATAATTTGATATTAGGCAACGCACATTGAACGTTGTGTGTTATTTCCTCTCAATCTGCGTGGAGTATATAACGGTAAAGTAAGACAACGACGCGCTGATCCACTGCAACATAAGAATTCGTCTTATACCGTTTCTCGTTTCCGGTATGCTACAATGCTTGAATATGCCAGTGTGATGTACACGATGCACTTCTTACCGTGGAGAAGAGTTCTATAGATAATACAAACAGTCCACTAATATTCAAGAAGAATGGCTTATTGCCTCTTTGTAATAGCAATAGTATCAACTTCTGTATACTTAGCGGTGCTATGTACCAGCGAACATTATATCTGTGAAAAATAGATGAAATTTGAAACTGATAAATGGAAAAGATAACAATATAATTAGGTATAATTCAACATTCGGATGTGCGCTTTTTATGACTGATTCAAACGTTAATTTCATTTTTTTCGCGAGCACGCGACGCGACGATTCATGTATATAATAAACGCGAGCGTATTACGAATGTATATCTTACACGACGTGAAACAGATTGTTATTGTGATCTGTGATTTCTTGTCCGCCGATATTACTTAAAAACATATATATGAGAATGGCACTGATGTACGCGAAATGTAACCAAAATTCCTCCATAGTGCCTCCAAATGATACAATCTGAAAAATCTGTATTACCAATGTTATGATGAGTATTATAGAAGTGATTTGGGGTTTTTGGTTTTAGGCAGATACGTTATATTATGAAAAATACATTACTTATATGTTTTTGTTGCCAACAAAGAAACGTTTTTCACCGTTGTGCACCGAAAAGAAACACGTCTTTCGCTATTAGTTAATATCCATCATTGCTACGAGATCTTGAGAAGTAAGCTCTTTGTCCGAATAATTAATTCCACGCTAACTATTACAATTATTGCACAATGGTGCATAACTTTTCTATCAGTTTAATCTCTTATCTGCGCATGAGTGCTTGTAAGAATGATATCAAACACCCTATATACTTTCTCGTGCGAAATAAAATTTAATCTCAGAAATTCTTAAAATTTTTAAAACTTATGAGCTTTAGAAATATTTAAAATAAGATAATTGGATAAAATTTATAGTACTTCATAATTTACTTAAATTTGTAAAAATTGTTATATTTTTAGTATGACATTTTTATGATGTTTCATTATTACTTTCGTGAATTTTCAAATATTTATGAAGAAAATTTTACATCAAATTTATCGTTCCGTAACCAAATTTTATTCTGAGATCGCATTTTTATGGATTTTTGTGGATAAGTCGTAAACGCTGCGCTGTAAGACCTAAGTCGAAATTGTAGTTCTAAATTAAATCTACGTTACAAATCCAAATGAGTAATTTTATACATTTGGATTTGCAGTGTATGCAAAATGTAATTTTTACACGCGTGTTTAAAATTACAGCAGTAACATGTGTAGTATAAAAATGACTATGTGATTTTGCACACATAAGTGTAAGTCTCTCTTTTTGGCCAGATTTTAATTTAGCAAAAAATGCAAAACCATTTTGCATAAATATAACTGCGTACACGTTGTGCTAGCGTGCCCAGTCGTGTACTTTGTTGAGCTGCGATCGTACGAGAATTACGCAACAGATAGAACTTACTCGAAAAAGATTAAGACTCAAGCAGCTTACAGAAAGTATTACCAAAATGAACAGCGTTGTCTCAGTGCTGCTCATCATAAACTCACTGAACCTTCAAGAACAAGAAAATATTACGTCTTATAAATGTCATCCCGTATAATCGAAAAAATACCAACTTCATAGCTTTTCGGTGAATATCGACGGCGCAAATAATGCCGTTGTGAATCATGATTTGATTCTTCTGGCTTTTTCGATTGTTCATCTCCATTGCCTGCTGGATACGATAACTACAAATACTTTCTCATTATCATAATTATATTATTTATCCGAAATCTTTAAAAATTACAGGTGTGGTATTCTTTAAAATCTGTGCATACACATTCTAGTGCATGAATCATTTCTCACCTAGCGATTCGAAACATTCCGCAAATATATTTCATATTTGTCAAGAGCATTGCTCCGGTCGCTATTGTCGTGATGACGCCTATAAAAAAAGCTGCGAACGTGTGCAGTGCAAGTAAGTAGAAATATTTTTCTTGATCGACAAAGTATTCAGTGACGACTTGTATTACGCGACGCGGTCGGGAGTTATTCGTGAACTGGAAAATGCTGAAGATGCGTGGCCACGTTGGTTGGACAAAAATAATAAATAGGCTACCAATCACTGCGAATATTTGGTACAGTCGTTATCAATCGGTGCTTTGCAATTCGTCCGAATGTTGCTAAATTGTTTAACGTTTCTTGCATTTTTTTTTGTAAATTTATGCGTTTTCTTATTAGTATATCGTTGAATATCTCTTGTAAAAAAAACCGATTTCAAAAGTCTCGACTTCTTTAATCCTGCAATTGCTTGTCTGTTAATAACAACCTTATCTTACATATAAGTTTCATCGTGTTACGTTCCGCTATGCTCGCATATCTTGCAATGATAGCTATTTCGTTTTCATCTTTCAGCTCTTTATAAATGTGTTGAAGTTGCTCCAATATTTGTGACACCTGTCGTGCCAACACTATTTTATGCTTCTGCTCGCGATTAAGGTTTAAAAAAATTGTTGTATACATAGCTTCCCTTAACTCTTTGCTGACGTGACGGTTTGGAGCGCAAATGTTTACTATATAGGGCGTATTATTTTTTATCTATCATCTTTTACATCTTTGCAACGCAGGATTGGATAAAAAATATGTTCAGACAAAATGTCCGATATTTAGTGTGTCATCTTATGGTAATCTTTATTTGACATTTGGTCAACGTTAAAGAATTATTTCAAGGTCAACTTTATTTTTTAAATGAAATTAGTTTTTTTTAAATACATATCGATTTTTCTGTGCATTCTGTATATAAAAATATTAGGGTAAGTTTATTGAAAAATAAATACTTTTCGAGATACTTTATTTTTTGTTTTTTTAAATTTTTTTAGTACAAGATATGAAATATCTCATAAAGTATTTATTTTTCGATATCGTTACCTTAACACTATTCTACATAATAATATGATATACATGATAATATATCGGTTATTGATATTAATCATGGTCCATTGGTGTATATACAAAATGCAATGAATATTTTTAAGGTCCTTCTACTTACAGTATTCGGTTCCACGTGTTATCCCATGTACAAAAGTGTTAAAGTGACGTTATCGAAAGGTATGAATACATTATGAGTTATTTCATATCTTGTATAATGAAAAATATCAGAATAAAAATTAAAGTATTTCGAAAAGTATTCACTTTTCGATGATATTATCATAGTACTTTTATGTGCAAAACGAATAAAAAATTGATTTGTTAAAAGAAAACTATATTATTCCGTTTAAAAAAATGAATTAGAACTTGAAATAACTTTCTGCCTATGCTTCTCCAAGTTTAAATAAAGTTCACCATCAGATGAAGCCCCAATTTTTATCTGAACAACTTTTGTTTGAACATATTTTTGATTAGATCTTACTTTGTAAAGATAGAATAGAATGATAGATCAGAATAGCACACCCTATATAAATAGCGTAGAAAATGATAACTTGAACTATACGCTTCAATAATATTTCATATTAATAAAGATCGTGCTTCCACGTATGCTGTAAGCAAACAATTGCTGATCGAGCATGTCGAAATATTTTCATCACATTTTTGTCGTTTTCCGAAACGGAAAAAATATTTTGCCGGTAATATCCAGGCACATATCCGCAAAGGGTTAATATCGGAATTATATATTCACATCGACAAAGAGAATACTTACGTGTTCAGTATTAATATAAAACAAATTGTATAAATTCAAGTAAATTATGAAAAGCAGTACTGAACAGAAAACTTTGATGACGTAGTCAACATTACAGTCCACAGTTATGAACGATGTAAGCTGTAAACAATAAATTTGTCGAAAAACGACAGTAAATAAGAAAAATGACATACCCTTGTACAAAATGCAAATCGGTTGGTTTCGTGTGTACAATGATGCGACAAATAGTCTAATCACACGATACATCATGAAAGTAAAATTTGCGTCTACCTGAAACACAATGAAGCTCGACAAAATAGTGATAGATAGAATATTCTGAAGATGCGTGAATTTCGAACGCTGATATGGCCATAAGCCGATCGAGAGCAAAAGAATTCGATTGATGGCTAAGTGCTGGTACGGATTGAAGCACATTATCTCTCCTGGAATACCGGAACGTGTCTGATCACGGAGAAGACTGCATAGGGCTCCCGCCTATTTTTCCGATCGATAAAATATACGTAAGACTCTTTTCTTCTCTATATATTCCAACAAAAATTATCAATTTTGCATAATCGCAGCATAAAATTACATGTAATATTTTCGTGAATGAAGTCGCCACTTTTACACCGTAAAATAATACCGTGAGATCGAGATACATGCTGTTTGACAATTTCGGCTGGAAAGAATCGTCGATTCAACAGTCGATTCGACGGTGAAAGAACTTCTACGGATGTTTATTTTTTATAAACTCTTTATCTCACTGCAATTGTGAGATATTTTCTTGATCGAAGTTTGCGCAAGCGCGGTTGTCTCTTTTTCCAGACCTATTCTTTCGTATGTTTTATTGTAATGCATGTATTCGTAAGAAACGCACGTGTAACCATTGAGAAAAATTTCGCTCAGTTGTTCTGCCTTTCTATTATGTCACCTGTTGTATCATTGCCCATTAAGATGTAAGATACATTATATACTGCAGTACTGAGTTTTTATTTATGTCGTGACAATCTATAATATGAGAAATATGTATTCTTCATAAATTAAAATGTAATATTTATTTCATTTACATCATTTGGACAAATATGTCCCAGAAACATTTTTAACAAATTATTTTAACTAATTATTTTAACTCTTTCACGTATTTTTTAATTATTACTTGTGTTATTCTAATATCATACTTTTAGTTGCAATAACATATATAAATGTAAAATAAAATATGTTTGTATTAAATAATTAACATTTTCAGTATGTTAAGAAATAACAATATGTTATTTTAAAATTTAAAGTGGACTTTCTGGAACATATAAAAATTGTTAAAATTGATGAAAATTGATTAATTTTTTACTATATAAGGCGATGCAAAATAACACCATTGGACCGGGACACTCGCAATTTAACAACTTCTGCAAGGGAAGTGGTTGGCAATTATACGATCGATTTCACACCGCACGAAATTCAACGGACATTTATTTTTTTATAAACTGACAAACGTGTGATTATTTTCGATCGAAGACTGCACAAGCGTAGTAGCATGCTTTTTCAGACTTACCATTTCTCACGCTATAGTGTGTGCGTTCGTAGGACATACGTACGTTGCACGTAGGACGCACGATCGTTAAAAGGAACGTCGTCAGTCAGTCGGTCAGTCGGTCTTGTGTTTCATCGAGTGTTATTATGTGAAATCATTGCTAGTAAAATTTGAAAAATATTGCACGTTTTTATTTGGATACTTTTAGCGTTTGTAACTAAATCGTGATTTAAATCTCGAATTCACGCAGAAAGCATGAATGAGTTCGGACATTTCCCACGAACATGTTATGTTTCTTGTGAATCTATTACGTTTGTTGACTGTCTTCGCGATCTAAATTATTTTTTAACTATATATCAACTATAATGTTGTGTATCAGCAATCGAAACTCCAGCAATATGTCTATTCCAACGTTAATTTATGTAATGAGATATTAATATGCTCTTTGGATTTTCGTTGCATTTGATTGCTAAGCGTATCGTATGTTGCAGACTATAACAAAAAGAAAATAAGTGACAGTACGAGTGACATATCTTTTGAGATTTGCGAAAGTTTTGTCTAGAGTGCGTTTTATTCATTTAAATGTGCAGAATATCTTACGACTGATTTTGGCACTGATTATTTATAAATTGCTAGTATTTAAATGTTAGGTAAAACGATTTTGTTTCTGTTTTTTAGTGTTACATATGTAACGTTATTGTTTGTTCAGGAATACTTAAGAGTATCTAAATTCTTGCGAAAAAGTAGTATATTTTTTATACATAGCTATTCTATTTTCATATATTATTAACTGTAAGATTTCTTACATCATGCTTGTGTAGAGTATAAGACCGTAAAGTAAGACATCGATGTGCTCATCATCTGTAGAAAGAAATTGCATTGAACATTGATTGGGCAGTAATGCGTTACTTGTAACTCAGTTATCATTATAAGGTACTTCTTTCAATAACAATTTGGAACAATTTTATATTTCTTTATTATTAACGGCAATGCATGTAAATTTTTTTAGTAGCGGTAACATGTATAATCATTACGTTGCTTATGTAAAATTACTCATATATGAAACGAGCACAAGTGAATCCCAAAAAAACAATTCTTTAAAATTCAATGAAAAAATAACGGAAATTATGATTCATTATTTCTTGAATAACATTGACAGTAACGAATTACTTTTTTCCATGCGTAACTAGTAACAGTAATAAGTTACTCAATAAAATTTACTTTCCTGATAGAATATATCTGTATATGATATATTTCTTACCGTAGCAAAATAATGCGACGAAAATGCGAACATTCCACCCAATTTGATTTGGAGGGGTTTATTACTCCTTTGCAGCAGGAAAAATATTAGTCTCTGTATATATAATGGTGTTATGTACCAATGAATGTTATAGCTGTGAAAGAAAAATGAAGCTAGACATCGACAATCGTATATTATTGAAAGATAATATACAAAAAATATTTAATATACAGTTGTGTACTTTGTTTATGGGACTATATGAATCTTTATAATTTCTGTTGGCTAGTTTGCAAAATGATTACTCATTTATGGAAACGTGAATATGGTTCATAAAGGTTTCTTACACGGTATGAAATACGTAGCTGTTGTGATCAATAACTTCTTGTACTTTATGATTAATTAAGAACATGGACACCACAACAACAACTATACAGGCGATATGTATGGAACTTTCTGTAATATCATTTCCAATTGACAATTCGCGGTAAACCTATTTTGGACAACATATTTGCGTGAAATGTGCTTTTCAGTATTCATCTCTTACATTCATTATCACATAAATATTTTTGAACGTTACCCAAACTAGTGACAATTACACTTATATTTACACTTAACTATATGACATAAAAACATAAGTTTCACCTTATTTTCTAAATTTTTTAATTTTATTACTCTTATTTGTATTAAAGTATATTTGAGTTAAGCATTAACACAACGCAAGACTTGATACAAGGTAACAGTCCCAATTATGGGTCGAGTCCGAACTTTGGGTCAAAATTAGTTCATTAATGTATTAAAGAAGTACACATTATAGTGGAAACACGAAAAAACATTTTTTAATCTATTTACTTTATTTGAAATTATTGTATTCTAAAGTTACATTCAGAAACATTGTAGTTATTTAATGATATCTTTGTTAAATTTATATAATTATTGTCGAAACATGTAACTTATCGATGACAACCGCGAATTGAAGCAAGCAACGTCTGGCATCGAGATTTAGATTTCGATCGCAATCGCAGGTCTGCATTTCAAAATTTTATTCGGTCGACCCGATCGAACCAATGACAATAGTAGAGGAAAGAATAACGTAGAATACTTTTCCAAGTTGAATAGATTTTTGAAGAGAGTAAAATCTAGGTTATACGTCGCTCCACATATATTTGGTTTCTAAGCATGAAAAATTATATTGTTAAATATTGATCCTTTAGGCTTTCGCGGTGTGAATAAATATTTGTTTTGGTTCCCGAATTAGTGCCGCGTTTTTTATAAATTTGTCTCCAACGTATCATTATTATTTCATTTTAATTCTTCAGTGTGATGTACGACCCGAGACTTGTTAAATATTAATGAAGTATTAAAAATTTATTATGTGCAACATTAAATATACATTTATAAAATTATAATAAATCAATAAATATTTATCACAAAGATATATAATACCTAATATTAACATACATGTAAACATTATGTTTCTTATTTATTTCTCACATTAGTTATTAAAAATAAAATTTGGTTTTTATATAATGCAATATATTATTTCAATAGTTACAACAGTTCTCTACTAAAAAGTCTAGTGTACTTAGAACTTTTAAGTTAAAAATATATTAATCTTCATTATAATGTTGGTATAATCCAATTTTACTAAAATTTTGTTGCATTTATTATTACAATTTTTTTTTGTATATATTATACCGCATATTATACTTAATAAAATTACATAAAATCTATATTTCTTAAGAAATCTAATATGTTATTTACTTAATACGAATTTTTTTTGCTTGACTCAGGATTGAGTATCGTATGACTTGT
>NW_014556124.1:2857316-2873821 GCF_001313825.1 Dinoponera quadriceps
TATTTCTAATATTATTATTTATTTTTATATTATAATTGTTATTTTTTATATAGAATCAATTAACTTGATATTAAATAATTCTGATTAAGAAATCATGGTGATTTTTGTTGACATCCTGATTGATGTTCCTAGTTGATGTTCCTAGTTACTTTTAACATTCGATCGTCGAATGCTTGTAAACGAAAGTTACTCTAACCTTAAATGTCTCATAATTAGGAGAGTTACCTTATTGAAATTACATCTTTGATTTATTTTTATTTATTATTCTTTAGATATCACGGGATATAATATCGTTTATTCAAGGATATATTTGTGAACGCGAGTAAACTCACTTGATACAGATTGAGGCTCAAGGAACTCACTAAAGTAAGTACCATAAAAAAAAAGGTATATTCAAAAGTTCCGACAAAATATTCGGTATACCTTCAAAAAATAGAAAAACATGATGACATATATTACTTTTAATTATTAACAATAAAACACCAACTTGATCGCTTTCCGATGAACGTCCACAGCAAAAATTATGCCATTGGATTGCTGTTTCTCCCAGCCAACTTTCTGTTGAAAATTGTTATCTATTGCTCGTTCCATGCGGTAACTAAATATTTTATCGTTATAGTTTGGTTTACCGAAACTTTTACAGGTGAAAGTCTATTTTCTATTTAAATAGAAGAGAATACGTATACATTTTCACATTGCTCTAACCATTTCTTACCTAGCGATGCTAAACATTGCACAAATATATTCGATAAATACAAGAAATGTTGTTCCAGTACCGAGCGTCGTAAATACTCCCACACAAAAGGCTGCAAACATGTGCAGCGGAATTAAATAGTTATATTTTTCTGAATTGATAAAGTATTCAGTCGCGATCCGCTCCTTGTAACGTCGATGGGTCTCATTTCTAACAGAAAAGACGTGGTAGAACCGCGGCCAGATTGGTTGAGCAGTAATAAGGAACATGCTACCAAGCACTAAGAATATTTAAAAAGGCAGTTATATAATCTGTAACATTTTACGACTTAAAGAAATACTGAATTGTTGAATATTCTAAATTTAATCATCTTCTTATTATTTCACTGTTTTGTATTTGTGCGTGAAAGTAATTGTATAATTTCAAGTCTTTTTATTATTTGAATTTTCAAACGATTAACAAGTTTTGACCAATCGATCTTACATGTAATTCCGCTCGTGTAACGTTTTGCCTTGAACACATATTTTTTAATAATGGCAATTTCGTTCTCGTCTTTTAGCTCTTTGTAATCATGCCAGAGTTGCTCAAATAATCGTATAATCTGTCGTACGAACAGTATTTTATGTTTTTTCTTACTCCCACTTTTTTGAAATTATCACGGTAAGCAATGATTTGTTTAATAAGAATGTTTATTTATACGGTAAGCAGCGATTTGTTTAATAAGGATGTCTATTTATACGAATATAGAGAACCACTTACATGTTGAGCGTTAATGTGAAATGAATTATATAATATCAAGTAGCATATAAAAATTAATGCAACAGAGAAGACTTTGATGACAAAGCTGGGAGTACAATCTGTCGTCACTAATACTGTTAACTACAAATAATAAATTTGCTAGGTAGTAAAAAACGTCCGGTAATCATTCTGGTTGTGCTCAGGACATCTTAGAATACGTCCCAGGATATTTCGAACATATTCGAGGTGATTCTGAAAAGTATCTTGTGCTATTTGAGTTATTAAAGAAAGCTCTTGCAAAATTGAAGTTATGGGTCTTGATTCGAGTAACAAAGTTGTTATATGGATTTGCTCTAATATAATTACTTATTCTTCATGCATTATATAAGATAATTTGTGTTTCTTTTTACATTGAAAAAATAAGACCGAAACATCTGTAAATGCAACCTTGTTTTAAATGCAATTTTTATAAACTCTACATGTTGGAAATTTTTTTTTTGCGCACTTACTTCCAGCGCTCAGCTTTTATAGGCTTGTTTATCTAATTTTGATTTTTATTCTAAAATCGTAATTTGTTTATTTAACATGTTATTTATTAACATTTTTAAAGTTTTACCTGTGCCAGAAGAAAGCTCGTCAATATACCAGCACATAAGACATTTAGAAGTCGTGCGACTTTCCTTCCCTGGTAAGGCCATAAGCCAACTACGATTAAAAGAATCCGATTGATTCTTAAGTCCTTATGCCAAGAGATCATTGTTCTATGAGCACCGGGACACATTTAAACGCGCAGATGCCGGCCAATATTTGCTTATTTTCTCCCCTTTATAGTAACCTATAAAACATGCAATTGTTTTTCTTCTCTCGTGTATATAACGAAAATTGTTCAGTTTTATCCCACGTAGAATTATGCAAAATGTCATTGTGAAGTCGGAGGATATTCGCTATCGAACAATTTCGGCAAAACGATAATTATACAATAACATTAATGCCGGAGGTACTTCGACGAACGTTTCTTTTTCCTGAAATGACACGCATAAGATAATTTTGTGATCGTTGCCTTCGCGCAAGCGTGGTTGTCTCTTTTTTCGGCTCCGTTGTTTCACGTGCTTCATTGTAGTGTGTACAGTCGTACGTGACGCACGTTCAAATATTCCGGGAAAAGTTGGTCGGCCTTCCTTGCTATCTGCCTCGTATCACCTGTGAAATCATCGCTAAAGTATATTGTATCATATGTTACAACGAAGCTTTACCAATTTCTGAAGGCAAACTTGACTTGATTCAAGATTTGATGATATTTGGTTAGACATATTATTTCTTTGCAACGTCATATTTATTATAATATGTTTATTGAATATCGTATATTAAAGTATAAAAATTAGTTTTTAGTATTATTTAAAATAAAACGTGACGTATATAATATGTTTATTGGATATCGTATATTAAAATATAAATATTAGTTTTTAGTATTATTTAAAATAAAACGTGACGTCGCGGTTCGACACAGAACTGCAAAGGGTTGAAGCACAAATATGTCCAGACTTAGAGGTAGAGATACACTGATTGACAGTTTAGGATACATTTCTCTTTTAAGCTATCTTTGGATGCAAAACTGCAATCTGAATATTGTGACTATTAGTTGGGGTTTACTGGGCCGATTTTAAACATTCCGTATAAAAGAAGCGTTATTCCAGTTCCGAATGACGTAACTCTATCTTTATATACTCTATATAAACGGCAACGAACATGTGCAGCATAATGAAGTATATACACTTTTCTGAATTGACAAAGTATTCGTTTGCATCAAACCTCGTGCGATATGGACTTCTAATATGGACGTGTCTCCTTTAGTAATATTAAGATGGAGGTTACATCAGAGACCACAGTTGCAGAATCAGGGAACCTACGTAACCGATTACTAAGAATATTTAGAAAGACAATAAATTATACTGTTGTTAAAGTCGTGTTGTTAAAGACGAGTATGAAATCATACGATTTGAGTTAAGTATAATTTATATTATTGACCAGAAACTCATGTGCACACTTTGTTCAAATCATGTGTTATTCAGTCGAAGACCTATGAAATAGGTTACAAATGCAATTAATTTTATTCTTTTTCTTCTTTTATCGTGAACAGTGCTAAGATCTTTTATAGAAACAGGTATATTATAATTGGTGACTTTTCGTCCTAAGTTAAATAAATGTGAGACATTTTTTTACGCTTTGCTATTATATTCCGATGTGATGCTATGCGATAGATCATTGCTTTTTTGTTGCGTGGAACACAAGACGGTGAAATAAGACATAGCTGTACTCATCATCTGTAAGAATAAATTTTTTGTGTCATATTGTTTTAGGTATAATGCAATGTTGAACATATCCTAATAAACGATTTATTTTTTACCGAGGCGAAGGACTCTAGAGACGCTATAAATAGACCACTAATATTCATGGTAAGAAGTTTAGAGCCTTTTTGTAATAGCAGCAGTATTATTTTTTGTACATGTAACGGTGCTATGTACCAACGAATATTGTATCTATGAAAATATGATTAAGATAGAGATTGATAATTTTATTAATAAATTTATAAAATTGATAAAAAGTTGAACGAATTGAATTGATTAATAAGATTGCCGTTAACGGAAGAATATTAATTAAAAATATTAATTAACCACGTCAATTTTTCTTTTTTTATTTTTATTCTGATTATACGTGTAAAAATATTTATTTTATTCTGATTATACGTGTAAAAATATTTATTTTATTCTGATTATACGTGTAAAAATATATAAAAACGAGCATCATGTAAAATCTCTTACGCAGTGAGGAACACATGATTATTGTGATCTATAACTTCTTGTCCCATGTAGTTAACTAGGAACATGAGTATAAGAATGCAAGCCGCGTACGCAAGATATAACAAGAATCCGGCGACATCGTACTTGGAGGAGAATATCTGAAATAACTACGTTACGGCTGTGGTAAATTTGTTAGAAGAATGTATTTCAGATATATCTGTTTTACGAAAACAAATTTTATAGAAAAATTTTTTGGTATAAAATAAAATACATAAAATAAATAAAAAAAATACATTTTGCATTAAATATCTTATTTTAATTAAACGAACGAATTAGGAATTAATATGATGTGAAGTTGTATTCTTCGATAATTCACATTACATATTTGATGTTAGTGAATCTATCTATTTCTAAATTTATTGTAAGTTTGACGCTATGACATATGATAATATCCGCGTTCAAAATTACGCTTATAAACATGAAACTTTTATAATTCGACTTACTCGATAAAGACTGAAGCTTAAGCATATTTGAAAAGCTATCAATGTTAAGAAAAAAAACACTCCAAAATTGGACATAAAAACTGTGATGAACCTTTAAAAATATGAACATTATTATTATTATTACACAAAATAAATAAAAAACTTACACAAATTAAATAAAATATTATATGTTATTACATAAATATCGTGGAATAAATACGAACTTTATAGCCTTGCAATGAATATCCACGGCACAGATAATGTCTTTACATATTATTGTACTTTTCATCCGATCAGTACTTTTATGAAAATTAATATCTATTGAATGCTCGATACGATAACTATAAATAATCATTTTTCAGTAATTATAATTGTTAATTTAAATTTTTTACAGATAACGCGCACGATTCTATTTAAGATCTCAACGTGATAAAGAGAATAGAAAGAGAAATAGATAGATAGATAGATAAATAAATAGAGAGAGAGAGAGAGAGAGAGAGGGAGAAATGTTTGGGCGATTGAGAAATCCGAAAACTCAAATCTGAATAGTTGTTATCGTTCTTTTATTTAATTATTTACCTGGCGATTCTGAATATTCCGCACATGTAATTAAAGTATTCTAATAAAATCGCTCCAATCGCGACTGCCGTTAATGCTCCTACGCAAAAAGCTGCATTCATGTGCAGCAAAAATAAATAGCGATACTTTTCCTTATCGACAAAGTACTCGGTCATAATTTGCATGGGGCGATGCATTCGTGATCCATTTATGAGCGTGGAAACAATGATGGCCCGCATCCATAATGGTTGGACAGCCATAATATATAAGATGAGAATCACTGAGAATGTTAAAAAAAAGTAATTACATGAAAATTCCTCTATTTAATTTGTCGAATTACTAAATTCCTTTGAATGTACCGGTTTTATATATTTTACAGTTTTATACTATATATATATATCAGTAATTATACTATTTCCTTGGTAGAATTTGTCAACTCTTATCTATCGGACGTTTGATTCTTGGATTGGCAATATCACAACAAACCGATTGTAATTATTCTAACTGATTCTTGCCTGGGCACCGTAGGTACCGCCTGTGGAAAATAACACGTCGCGTTCGGAATTTGTCAGCGGCATAGACGCATCGAAGATACCACATGTGAGAAGCTACTATCTGATCACTGTGCGACATTGATTCAAGCGCACTTAGCTAACGTAAATTGCCTAACGCAACGTTAGGCTGATATCGGTGACCAGTATTGCATCGACATTGATACGTAACATTGGGCCAATCTTATCATTAGGATATTCTGGCAATACTGGACCGAGAGTTGGGAGCCAACTATGGATACTACCCTTCTTTCTAAAACCATACATGGATTGTATACGAACTGTTTCTCTATCAAAAGTTATCGTATTCTGGTTTCTTCAATAAGTGTGGAGTAAAATGCTATGTTTTAGAAATATCATTGTATTAATAACATATATACTCTATTCGTCACATACGTTTCATTACACTTTTGTGTGCAAAATTTTGTCGATGAAAGTATCGTGCGCATTTATCTCAGGTCAATACGTGGTAAATAGGGGACGTAAGAGAATTCTAATCCACTTTTGGAATTTCTCAGGTTGACGTCATACCAATATGTATCATTAAATTTCTGCAGCGTTGATTGCAACTTAATTTACATAGAAACGTATATAGTAATTGAATCAATTTAGTCTTACGTGTAAGCATAATTGTAAAACGTTTCCCTTTGTATCCGTACTTTTCAATTATAGCGATTTCATTCTCATTCCGTAATTCAACAATAATTTGTTGAAACTCCTCCAATAAGTACTTCATCTGTTTTGCCAATAATATTTTACTCCTCCTTGTTACAAAGTTCCGAATGGTTGTGATGTTAGAAACTTCATTTCCAATGAGAACATTCACGTGCAATCGACGTAAAATCCACGTAACAAAGTCGATTCCACGTTGATTCTACAGATGTTCTCACGGGATTAATCGTAAACGTTTATTGGAAAACAAATACAAGAAATGCTCAACTTACTAATGTAATTTTATACAAGAACGCGTTGTACGAGGTTGTGTAGCCGATGAAAACAAATGCGTTTGTTAAAACTTTGATGACAAGATTGGGTGTGCATTTCGTAGTTACGAATGTTGTAAGCTGTAAGCGAGTTCAAGTTTATTGCTAAATGTGTTTTTAAAAAATGATATCTTTATTACAATATAGTAAATTACAATTCTGAAATAACTAGAGCATTGCTCTCCTACACGTAAGAATAGAAATGTACAGTTATGATATAGCAGAAATTTTTTTATACAGGATGTTTGACACAAGCCGTACCATCTGACAGACATCAGTACATTGAATCTTGAACCTCAGATCATGAACCTGTCGCCAAGTTCACAACAACTATATTTAAACATATACTTGTAGATTATAAACCATCCGGAATAAAAAGAACTTTTACCACTTAATAAGTAATGTGCAAATTTTTAAATTATTAATTAAAGCTTTTATACATGGCCATTTGCAATAATTAATAACTCGAAATTTTGCGTACTTGTTTGCAAAGTAGTAGATAACTTTTTTGTTCACATTGACCTAAACTATAAATATATGACGGATGACACGGCTTGCGTCAGCATCCTGTACATGCATATTATATTATGCCTTTTTTTAAATAATATGATTTTTAACATAATATGATTATATATAATTATTAAAAATGTAAAATATCATATCAAAATTATGCTGTAGTAAACATTAGATACAAACAATACCCATACAGTTGTTTATTATACTTACGTAATGATATAATTAAAGTGATTCTTTTACCTGAAATATGACAAAGCTGGATAAAATGCTGAAGATAAAGATCTGCTGAAGTCGTACAATTTTTTGTTGCTGATAAGGCCACAAGCCGACCAAGAGCAAAAGAATCCGATTGACGTTAAAGTGCTGGTATCGATCGAGGCAGGTCATTTCTACATGAGCACTGAGTCACGTCTACACGCGGAAAAGTCTGCGAAGGGTGCGCTTATCCCTCTTTTTCGTGTCGATAATAAAATTATACCGACATCACTCTTTCTTTGCATATATTTTAACGAAAACTCTCTAATTTCACGTAAATGCAGTATAATAGAGAAAATGCGAAATATATCACCGTGAATGAACCATTATGGAAATATCGTGAAATAATACCATGGAACCAGCACATTTACAATTTAACAATTTTGCCAAGAAAAGAGTCGGCAGTTCAGTCATCGATTTGACGCTGAATGAAATTACATGGACATTTATTTTTCATCAACTGACAATCGTGACAATTTCCCGATTGGAGACTGCGCAAGCGTAATGTCCCTTTCCTCGGTTCTGTTGTCTCGCGCGTCTCATTGTTGCGTATGCGCTCGTAAGAGACACAAGTTTGACCATTGTGAGAAACGTCGGTCGGTACGTCCTGCTGTAATCTGTAGAAAATCAATTATATTGTATCTCTTAAGAAAATTTTATACTATATTAATTAAATCCGAATTGAATAATCGCTACACACACACACACACACACGCGCGCGCGCGCGCGCGCGCACACACACACACACACACACACACACACACACACACACACACACACATATATAGAGAGAGAGAGAGAGAGGAAGAGAGACGATACGTGCGAAATAACGCATTATATAATAATATTAAAAATATATTCGTTATACCTGAAATGTGATGAAGCTCGCCAAAATGCTGAGGATCACGATTTTTTGGAAATGAGCAAATTTCGATCGCTGATACGGCCATAAACCGATAGCAAGCAAGAAAATCCGATTGATGTTGAAATTCTCATATGGATCATAGATCATTTCCTCTCGAATTTTGAGATGCATTTGTACATAAAGATGTAAGTGAAATTTCGCTCATTTCCTCTCTCAATCGATACGGCATATCATTGTTTTCATTTTTTCCAATGTTGCTTAGTATAAATTGCAATTTCGTGGAGAAATACGTGAAACACTACCATGAAATTGGGACATTCGCGATTTAACATTATTGTCGGGTAATATATTAACGATTAAGCGATCGATGAGACACCTAAAGAAATTGAACAGATATTCTCATTAGACGGTGTACTTCTCTTCGCGAATTTTGCGCAGACGCTTCAGTCCACTGCATGCTTTCGTAAAGTACACACGTCTGAATTTGGACGGGACGATCGATCAGCCGGTTGATATTGTGTGTTACTGTATCAGCAAAGGGATCATCTCTGGTGATGTACTATAGATTGTAACCAGAAGCTTCGCCGAAACTTTCTTTAAAAGTTATTTTTTTTAATGTTTCTGAATCTCACATTTCATCGTCCAGACAACGAAACTCGGAATCTGACTCAAATATGTGATTCATATGTCATTTAGTATGTGATTAATATGTCATTTAGTAACAAAGGTGCTGTTAGGTCCTCCACTGTTTTTATTATTCTCTAGAGAATCGTAATTACAAAATTCATGCTGTATAATTTGTTTTTAACAAAAAATTGACGCAGACGGAGAGTAACTTGCCGCGAATAATAACGTGAAAGCGGACAAACGTAATTGTTTTGAACCGTTAGTATCATAACTTATACTTTTCGACAAATGACAGATACTTGCGTGATCATTTCTGAGTCGAATACAGGACGGTAAAGTAGGATATCGACGTGCTAAATAACTGCAACGAAAAGTATAATATCTTTGTGTCGTTTCTACGAGAATGCTTGCTTTGTATGTGTACACATGGAAACAATATTGTTGTATCAATAGATTTGATTGATAGCATCTTAATTAAAATAAATCTATTGATTTAATAAGAACATCATCGAACTAACGTTTGAATTATTGAAATAATGTGTATGATGTCTATTATTCTATTATTAGTATTATGCTATTAAGATAGTTTCAATAATATTGTTATTGCATCTAGAAGATTTATTTTGACTTTTTCCCTCAAAGTTTTTGCGTAAGCGTGGATAAATACTTGATTTGGCTTCCGAATTAGCGCCATGTTCTTCAAGGATTTGTTTTTGACGTTTCGTGAACATTTCAATTCATTTCTCCAGGGAAAGATGCAACCCGAGGAAACAAATTCATGGAGGATATGGCGTTAACTAGGAAGTTAAATCAAAGATTTATTTTAATTATGGCGCTGTTGACTTATTGATACAGTACTTTTTTCTATATGTATATCTTAATATATATAAAAGATTTCCTACCGTCGAGAAATTTTCCAAGGATGCAATGAATAGTCCACCGATGTTCATGCTGCAGGTCTTGCTGCCTCTTTGCAACATGAACAATATTATTTTTTGTATGTGTAAAGGTGTTATGTACCATTGGATGTTGTATCTACAAAATAATGAGAAATTAATATAACGGGCAACATGTGTTATCGGAGCGTTATAGGCGTGCGTTCTTGTCCTTTCAAATCGATAATTTGATGAAGGCAAGGAGACGCGCCACTAGTATTGTTGCATGTCGCATTTTGCAGACATCTCTTACATGGTTAGGAACACATGATTACTATGATCCATCATTTCCTGCCCGAAATAGTTACCCAACAGCATATACATGAAAATAGCAATTGAGTATATACAGTGTAATAAAAATTCCTCTGTGTTACCGCCGAATGACACAATTTGAAAAATCTGAGACAATTTGAAAGATCTGAGAGGTGACGATTTTAATACGCACAGCTGACAATTAAACGTGCACACAAATGCATTTTATGTAAACAAAATTTATTTCACATACAAATTAAGAGATAAAAAAAATTAATAAGAGAATAATCCACATGCAGCATTTTTTTTTCTTTTCTGAAATTGTGCTACACTATAATTAATACAATTTCAGATACGAATCTTTCATTATTTTCATGCATGGTATTTATGTGTGCGCTTGCGTGCGTGCGTACGTGTGTGTGTGTGTGTGTGTGTGTGTGTGTGTGTGTGTGTGTGTGTGTGTGTGTGTGTGTGTGTGTGTGTGTGTGTGTGTGTGTGTGTGTGTGTGTGTGTGTGTGTGTGTGTGTGTGTGTGTGTGTGTGTGTGTGTGTGTGTGTGTGTGTGTGTGTGTGTGTGTGTGTGTGTGTGTGTGTGTGTGTGTGTGTGTGTGTGTGTGTGTGTGTGTGTGTGTGTGTGTGTGTGTGTGTGTGTGTGTGTGTGTGTGTGTGTGTGTGTGTGTGTGTGTGTGTGTGTGTGTGTGTGTGTGTGTGTGTGTGTGTGTGTGTGTGTGTGTGTGTGTGTGTGTGTGTGTGTGTGTGTGTGTGTGTGTGTGTGTGTGTGTGTGTGTGTGTGTGTGTGTGTGTGTGTGTGTGTGTGTGTGTGTGTGTGTGTGTGTGTGTGTGTGTGTGTGTGTGTGTGTGTGTGTGTGTGTGTGTGTGTGTGTGTGTGTGTGTGTGTGTGTGTGTGTGTGTGTGTGTGTGTGTGTGTGTGTGTGTGTGTGTGTGTGTGTGTGTGTGTGTGTGTGTGTGTGTGTGTGTGTGTGTGTGTGTGTGTGTGTGTGTGTGTGTGTGTGTGTGTGTGTGTGTGTGTGTGTGTGTGTGTGTGTGTGTGTGTGTGATATATTAAAGATATTTTAAATATTACATATGTAATGATATCTTGTTCATATTTGATAGTACACATGGGATGAATCAATGACTCACACGAAATAGATTGCAACTCAAACAGATTACACCGAATAATATTAAAAACATGAATAGTCCTTCGAAGCCGGATATCAAAGATTCGGAAAATCTAAAAGAATGGGATAAAAAATTATTATGAGCATCGTATTATTATCTAAGTACCAACTTCATAGCCTTTCGATGAATGTCCACTGCGCAAATTATTTCCTTATAAATTGTTGTCTCATTCTTCACACTTATTTTTCGTGTAATGTCGTTTGGTAATGCTTGCTCGATACGATAACTGCAAACAATTATTCGTTATAATTATATAGTCTCTTTTTAAACTTCTTCAAGGTGATGATGATGATCCATCAAATACAATTTTCTATATTTTGTGTATAAAAGTAAGCACAAAATATTCTTGTATTCATATTTTTATCGTCATTTTTTTTACTCTTCACCTGGCGATTCTGAACATGCCACAAATATGTTTCATATACGCCATCAACATCGTTCCCGTCGCGATTACCACCGCAGTTCCTACGCAACAGGATGCGTCCATATGTAGCAGAATTAAATAAAAATATTTATCAGGGTCGACGAAGTATTCGGTTATGATTTGTGTCGTGCGACGCGCCTTCGATTCATTCGCAGATCTGACGATGTTGAGAATGCGTGGCCAAATTGGCATAGAAAGAAGGGCGAATATGCAGCTAGCGCTGAACCCTTTAAGAATGTTCAAAAGAAGTAACCGTATTGTTCGCTACTTTTATATATTGGCAAAATATTGAACGCTTATTCGCTTTATATTTATGCTTATTGATTATTACTTATTTATTTCAAGTTATTAAAATTGAATAAATAAACAATAAAATAATTTATGTTAAGGACAAAATTTTAGTGGACTGTTCTTAACATAATATTTTTTTACTATTTATAAGTATTTAACCGAGTTTGAATCACGTTGTCTCTTACACGTAAGTACAACTGTGTAAAACTTTGCTCTGCTTCCGTACTTCTTTATGATGGTGAATTCGTTTTCGTCTCTTAGTTCATTACATATCCGTTGAAGTTGTTCTATTAGATATCCTATCTGCCGCATCAATGACACAATGTATGCCGTTTCGTATCGGGAAGTTCAAAAAGAAATCGCCGAGTAGGAACCTATTTATCGAAATTATTTACATTGCGACTGGTATATAATTATTGTTCGACTTACGGTTTGGCTATTCGCCCAGAAGCAGTTGTACTCAACTACAAATATAAAGAAAAATATCGCGGAGGAAAAAATTCTGATGACAAGCTCAGGTGTACATTCCATGGTTATGAACGATGTGAGCTGCAATCAATTGAGAAATTAAAAACATATTAAATTATACGTGCACAATTTATTGCATTCCTACACGGATTTGAGTGATTGAGTGAGTGAGTGAGTGAGTGAGTGAGTGAGAGAGAGAAAGAGAAAGAAAGAGAGAGAGAAGGTGTATAAAAATATATTTATAATTATAATATTTTAAGTCACAGTCACATAGAAGATTTGGTTCAACTTGGGAATTGAAGAGCCCCGCGCGTTTCTTATGGAAAAGTGACCACAGTCAAATTGCTCCGTTCTGAGATATCGTTTTTATGAATTTGAAAAAATGTTTCCATTGTCACAATCACAAAAAATCAAAGGATAAAGAAATATGAAGATTTGAAGTCATAGAATCTAAATGTCAACATATCTCAGAACAATACAATCTGACTGGACTCACTTTTCCATAAGAAATGTGCAAGGTTTTCATCTTGATTGCATTTGATGGAAACAAATTGTTTACCAGCATTCTGACAGTTTTTATAAGGTTATATCATAGAAGGCGGTCAGTTTGCAATTGAAGAAGACAGAAAATTGAACAGATCTTTTTTTTTACCAACGCAATAATTTAAGTTTATTATGTATTATATTGTTAGTGAAGTTAATCTGCTATAAAAATATGCATAAAAATTCAATATTGAATGATTGAAATAAATATATTCGTCAGAACTTAAAGCAACTGCGAGTAGTAATGACAAGCGACTTATCATGTGACGAAAACTGAAAATATTAATTTACTTGAAACACAACGAAGCTTATCAGAATGGCTGAGACGGAGAACAGTTGCAGCGTAACAAGTTTCGATCGCTGATACGGCCATAAGCCAATCGAGAGCAAGAGCATTCGGTTCAGACTGAAGTGTTCAGTTTCGATGCAGATCATCTTGATATGAACGCCGAATTCCATTTGCCAGCGGAGGGGCGAAAAGACCTCGCTTACTCCCTTCTGCCGACCGATCGATCGAACGTAGTTCAGCGGAAATTGCACCGTGAATTACTTAATTTGACATAATAGCAACACAAGGTGCTACGAAATACCGCACATATATTTTATAGAGGAAAAATAGATCGGCAATTGGACGGTCGATTTTGCACGGAAAAAATTTCAATTTACGTTTATTTCCCAGTAGAAAAATATTCAGGAGAATATAATATTTGATGATCGCTAGTTGCGCATGTGCAGTTATCACTGTCGAGCGACATGTTTTCTTTCATGCAATGCGCATTCTGGTGTGTGCATTCGTAGGTTACAGTCGAACCTTCGGTAAAGTATTATTTGGCCTCAAACTCTAGTCATTCAATTCATTGTAGGTAAGAAACAAAATATACATCTCAAATTGCGTTAGAATTATTTTTACTTCCTACTTTCATTCTTAGCATGGATTTCCATAATTTTCTCCGCAGGAATTAAGTAAGTCGACAAATCTCTCTTTCGCAATTTGATGATTTTAGGATTGATATAATTGAACAAGAATAAAATATGTGTTATTATGTGTACTACATCTGCCTCACTGAATATATACTTCGACGATTTATGATGAATGCTTATAGTGTAAATTATTTTCTCACATATTACTATTCATATTATTACTCATCTTTGTGATATGGAATGGTAAGATATCATTCTTTATGGCTTAGTTCATACGATAAATATAAATAATATATTTTTGTTATAATATATTTTGTTAAAAATTTCATTCCATAAAAAATATTTTTTTTACGTAAAAATATAATCATATAACGTCTCGCGCTGTAGGCATGACTTTTTTTATGACAGCGACTTCATTTTCATCTTTTAGTTTATCACAGATTTATTATAGTTCTTTTAATAAAAATATTTTAATAGAAAATACGTCATTTCCCTTTCTTAACGTATGTGCTAAAGAAAATTCTTTAATTTTACATGAATGCACCGTAGTAAAGAAAGTGTGAAATATCACTATCGGTCGATCGAAACATCATGGAATGATTCTGCGAGACCGGCATATTCAAAATTTAACAATTTGCTAAGAAATGAAAACAAAATTTAACAATTTTGTTGAGAAAGGAGTCTGCGGTTCAGCTATCGACTTGACGCCGAAAATTACTTGGACTTTTATTTTCCATGAACTAACAATCGTGACATGATTTCTCGATTGAAAACCACGCAAACGTGATTGCTTCTTTCTTGGCTCTGTCTTCTCGTATGTCTCATTATAGCGTATGTGTTCGTAAGGGACATGCGTTTGACGTTTGTGAGAAACATCGGTCGATCGGTCGGACTTGTTCTTTTGTCATCTGTGGAAAATAATTACAAGTGAAGTATAAAGTATCGTACGTTGTTGTTACAAATGAAGTATAAAGTACCGCACGTTGTTATAACTTCCGTTCCCTTTAAAAATACGAATTCAGACTTCGCGATTTTGCATATTTGTGTCGTGTTAAAGTATTAATACGTTTGAAGATATTTTATACGTTTACCTTTTACCGTAGGAATCATCTTTACCGTGTTTCACGATAACAGCCGTCTCTTGGATAAAAATATTTTCAAACAATATGTTTTCTTCATCGGACAATCCGAAGACAAGTGCTTTCCTCATTTTGTTACGACTTAACGTAATGAGAAGTTACTCGAGCTATCAGGCGTTACGTTGTTTATACTACTGATATATATATATATATATATATTAGTATATATGTATATATATATATATATTTATATTTATTTATTTATTTATTTATATTTATTTATTTATACATATATGTATATATATATGAAATTACATGTACTTCTATTTTTCATAAACTAACAATCGTGACATGTTTTTTTGATTGAAAATTGCATGCAAGCGTGGATCTCCCTTTCTCGGCTCTGTCGTCTTGTGTGTCTCATTATAGTGCATGCCTTCGCAAGAGACACACGTTTGACCATTGTGAGAAACGTCAGTCGATTGGTCGGACTTGTCCTTTTGTCACCTGTGGAAAATAACAGCAGATGAAGTATGAAGTGCCGCATGTTGTTATAATTTCCGCTTTGATTGAAAATATAAAGTCGGACTTCGTGATTTCGCATTTGTATCGTATTAAAGTGCTAATATATTTGAAGATATTTTATACGTTCATCTTTCACGATAACAGCCGTCTTTTCCAGTAGAGGTACTTTCAGACGATGTGTTCTTTTCACTCGGCAATCTGAAGGCGAGCGTTACCCTCATTTTGTTATGACTCTACGTAATGAGACTTTAGTCTAGACATCAGGCGACGCGTTGTTTATGCTCTTGAGATGTACGATATACTACATTTACAGTACGATATTTTAATGTAGAAAGTGGATATTTGCTAATTATACATAATGTCCTATATTACTTTCCTCAGACAAATTACACAAGAACAACGCATTTTAGAAGAATGATAAACATAAAACTTCCAGAATTTCAAGGGAGTGTGAATGTAATGATATTAGTTGAATTTCAGATATGAATGCGTCAAAATTATATCAAGGCCACTTTGAATTTTTCAAATGAAATCATGATTTTCTTTAACATAAACCGATTTTTCTAGTCATCCTTTATATGAAATTATTGGGCTAAGATTATCGGAAAGTGAATACTTTCCAAGATATTTTACATTTTATCTTCATATTTTTCAATATAATATATGAAATACTGCATTAGGTATTCATTTTTCGATCATTTTACTTTAACACTTTTATACATAAAAAGACGAGAAAAATCAATTAATGACACTAATAGTTGCACATTAGTATACCAATATATGTGCAAAATACAACGAATTTCTTTACGGTTTTTCTAT
>NW_014556124.1:2873915-2994050 GCF_001313825.1 Dinoponera quadriceps
CATATATATTAAACAGTATATCAAAGTAAAATGTGAAATATTTTGGAATGTATTCACTTTTCAATAATTTTCACTTTCGATAATTTTACTCTGGTTTTTTAAGCAGAGTAAATATAAGAGTCGATATGTTTTGAAAGAAAACTATACGATTCTTCTTAAGAAATTGATATAGATTTGAAATGACGTTGCGTTATTGATTATTCAGCGAAATTAATGTTATCGACTAATGTTTCCTCGAAATCTTACAAATCTTGTCTAATACATCTAATGCATTTTTTTGTACAAGATGTAGAAAAAAAGATATTTAAGTTGGGCCATTAAAATGGACTATACTGTATAAGTAAACTAATTGAACAATTTCCTTATATCACAAATAACGAGAGAGGTGAATTTTTCTAAGAAAATGTAAATATTATATTCGGTGCTACACAGCAACAAACGATAATAAAACTATCGCTCATCTTTATGTTACACTCACCTACATTGTCCTTCTATCTATATGATTCTCTCTACATGAATAATTACAAGAAATTTGTGTCACTGCTGCGTAGAATATATAACAGTGAAGTAAGACATTGACGCGCTTGTTAGCTGTAATAAAAGATTCTCCTTTGTGCTATCTCGTTCCGAGTATACGACGTTGAATATATTCCACTAAAAACTGATACGTTTCTCACCGTGGCGAAACATTCCAACGATGCTGAGAACATTTTACCGATTGGCAGGTAAAACGGTTTATTGTTCCTTTGCAGCATGAATAGTATTAGCTTCTGTATGTATAGTGGTGTTATGTACCATCGAATGCTGTATCTACGAGATAATGACTCAACTAGTGATCAATAATGGAAGAGAAAATAAGATGTGCTGATAATTAATATTCATACACTTTCTCTTACACAGTGATATATAAATCGTCATTGTGATCCGTGACTTGTTGAGCGGAGTAGTTGGCTAGGAATATATACAAAAGAATGCCAATCGCATATACAAAGTGAATGGAACTTCTTATGAAATTGTATTCAAACTTTATAATCTGAAAAATCTGTGAAGCCATTGTTGTGATAGACTCCTTGGAAAAATATCATAAAATTGTTTCTTTAAAGTTAGTGAGTTGCTTTATGAAAAAAAGGAAATATATATACGAGGGTAGATCAAAAGTTTCCTGAGATAAACCAAAACATGGCATTCTAAGCACGTGTCATTGCCATGTATTAAAAGAACTATCTTTTAAACGACTACCGTCAAATGTTCAGACAGATCATCAGATAGATGGCGCATATAGTATATTCCGTGACAATTAAGCAAAGTATACAACTTTTGTTTCAACATATATAGGGTGTTTACAAAAGCCATTCAATCTTTATATAATAGATAGTACACACCATATTGAGTAAAAAACTCTTAATAAACTTAATAGTAGGTCGAGAATTCAACAATTTTTGTTGTTTAAACATTTTTGTCGGTTAGCGTCATATATATTGTACATATATAACTCTTTCAACATTACGACATGATAATCAAATATATAGAGTGAGAAAATAATCATTATCATCTTGAATATCTGCGAAATTATAAATGTAAGAAAAAAATTTATTTAATAAAAATTATACGATACAGAAACTGTTGTATTATGTAGGAGTGTATAACGCCTTTTTCTGATGAAGTAACTTTTCAAAGATTTGAAAATCGCTTTTAATTTTTTATATGTAATCATATAGTTTTTTTTAAATACAAATCGATTCCTTTATTCATTCGCGTATAAAAGTACTAGGGTGAGATAATCGAAATTAAGCGCTTTTCGAGATATTTTATAATTTTTGATAATTATTCTCATATTTTTTAATATGAAAAAATATAAAATGAGTTTGAAATGACTTGAATTATTGATTATATAACGAAATTGATGTCACTAACTTTTATCTCAAACCCGGGATAACTTTCCAAGACAACTTTTGTTTGCAACGTTTTCCCAAGTCTTCCATATTTCGAAATTTCCCTGGGACAATTAAAATGGGCCAACCTCTATATATACAAACACCCATATATTTTAGTATTGTATTGTAATTCTTATCTAAAGATTTGTCTATAAAAGTGACGAAACTCACTTTATATAGATTTAGGCTTAGACCACTGACTAATACCAGTACTAAGAGGTATAACGATCCTTCAAACTTCTTCATTATTAAGATGGAGATCCTTTAAGAATATGAGAAATTTTATATTATATTGCGCAAGTATTATGGAATATATGTTACGTAATATATACAGGGTGTCCAAAACTGTTCTCGGTTTCCATGGTGGGACACCCTATGTAAAGTATAACATAAATATTATGGAATGAGTACTGACTTCATAGCTTTGCGATGAATGTCGACGGCACAAATAATGTGCTTATAAATCATAATTACATTCTCCAGATTAATATTATGTTGTACGTTAAACTCCATCGTTTGTTCAATACGATAACTACAAGTAATTAATATTTTATGATCATTATTTCTCTCGTCCAAATTATTTACGAACTATAAATGAAGAATCCATTTTGTTCTCGAAAAAAATTTACATATCCATATAAATTCTTCCCTTTATTTTCTTACCTGGCAATTTTAAACATTCCACAGACGTATTGGAGCCATGTTAATAACGTCGATCCGGTCGCTAGTATCCCAAGTAACGATACACATATCGCTGCATTCATGTGTAAAAGAATTAAGTGAAGATACTTTCCCTGATCCACGAAGTATTCAGTCATGATAAATAGCATTTGTTCTTCAGACTCGTTTTCGAACGGAAAGATATTGAAGAAGCGCAGCCACATTGATTGAATAATTATAAAAAATACAGCGTTAAGTACTGAAAACATTAAAATAATATAATCATATTAATCGCAGTTTATTAATTCTGCAGAAGATATATTTTTAAAAGTTCCAGATTTATTTAATCTATTTGATCTTATGTGTGATAAAATTTAACGAATATAATTTATTACGTGTAAGTGTGGTTGTAAGACGTTTTGCATTGATCCCATAATTTTGTATGATAGCGATCTCATTCTCGTCTTTTAGTTCATTACAGATTTGCTGAAATTGCTCCAACAGGTGTTTCACCTGTTGACGGTATGAACCTGTATCATTTCTTGTTATAATATACGGAGGGTGTTGTAATGTGTAAAAATTTACTCAATTTGGATGTTATTAATGATGAATACAGTTTACTCTTAACTCACACTGTGATTGTTAATCAGGAATGAATTGTATATAATTGTACAGGCGAAAAAGGCTAATGCGGAGGAGAAAACTGTGATGACAAAATCAGATGTGCATTCCATAGTCAGAAACGTCGTTAACTGTCAGGGATAAATTCATAGACAAATGCATTAAAGGGACAAATAACTTCGTACAGACAGCAAACTATAAGTCTAGAATAGCTAGTTGCACTTTTATGTATGATGTCGCACAACGAGAAGCTCATTATTTATAATATTTTAATAAAAAAATTTTATTTTTAATAAAAATCTTTAATTAAATGAAGTTATACTTGTTAATTGACTTATATTACGACGTAATATATATTTATTTTTGTAACATATATAACTCGTGTTCGTAAATATTTCGGATTTCCCAACGTTAACGAAATGTTTCGACCATTTAGATTGCCCTTTACCCTCAATCTTGATATGCTGATAAATGTAATGTTTAATGAACTATAGTTTAGTTTGGTAGCTAATTATAGTTTAGTTTGTAACTGATGAACGATTTATAAAATTCATAATAATGTAACGTACAGGCATATCACATCATGCGCTTCTGAACACAATGCTACATCACGTAAATTACATGGAGAAATGTAACTCCCTTACAAGCGAGAATGTGTAGAGTAACACATTATACACATAATATAACATTAAAAATACTCACTATACCTGAAATACGGTGAAGCTCATCAAAATGCAGAGGGACATGATTGCATGGAATTGAGTAAATTTCGATCGGTTATAGGGCCATAGACCGATCAAGAGTAGAAGAATCCGGCTGACATTGAAACTCTCATGCAGATTGAAAGAGATCATCTCTCCGTGAGCACTTGGTTGCTTTTGACCGGAAATGACGATAAAGTTTCGTTCATTTTTTTCCCCAGCCAGTGGATAAGATATACCATCATATTTTCTTTCCCTAGTTTAATGTAAATTGTGTAAATTCGTGAAAATGTAAACAAAATTATGCCAAATGCTACCGTGAGATAAGGACATTCGTGGGTTAAAATTTTTTATCGGGCAATAGATAATGATTAAGTATTCGACGAGACGACTATAGAAAAAATCGAAAGATGTTTATTTCCCATAGTGTAACATTCATCGGGTGAAATTTCCCCCAAAGAATTTTGCGCAGGCGCTGTTGCTCTGTCATTGCACCACATGCTTCAGTCCACTGCGTGCTTTCGTAAGCTATACATGTCTCAAGTTGAACGGAAGAATCGATCAGTTCGTTGGTATTGTGTTACTGTATCAGCAAAGAAATTGTCTCTGGTAATGTACGATAGATTGTAACCGAAAGTGAAATATTGGCAATATTTCAATTATTTGGCCAGTGCTTAATCATTGATTAGGCATTGCAGGAATTAATTACTGTAATTATAAAATATTATTTGCAACAAAATTATATTGATACAAACGCGATAAGACATACTAATATTAGATCATTTTGATTAAATAATAAAAAGAACTGCCTCTTTATTTTTTTTTTAATCTCATAATAAGTGCCTCCGTGGTTTCGATCCTATAACAGTCATTTTCATCATCCTTTTCCTTCCGAAGTTGGCATTATTTTAATTCAAGGATCGAATAGGAATTTCTGATATCAATGTGTTCTAGCGATATCTTGGAAAATTATGTTTATAATGTATTTTTATATCTTTTGAAAAAACATTTTAATGACATAATGTTTGCAAATATTGGAAATAAAGGACGAGCGAGTTCACAATATATTCTAACAATATATGAAAAACGATATACGATATACAATAAATATTGTGGAGTCACTAATTTCAGTATTAATCATTACCACTAGTACTAAATTNCGAAGCTAAATTAATCTGAAGTACTAGTTACTCTGTAATTGAAGTGTTCAAAATTATTAGTCACTGGAGATTAATAAAAATACTGCATAATAGTAATTTATTAGAAGGAAAAGTGACATTACTGCCCTTATAGGCATTACAGACCTCTTAATATTTTCGCTATTAGATGATGAATTTAGCGATTACTTATGGAATTATTTGTTTAGTAGTCTTCTTTTACGCTGCAGCATTAATATGTTAATGCGCAATAGCTGGCATTTCTTATAACGCATTTTTACTTTCAAGCATAGTTATTGTATAAAATGTAAATGGCAGGCCATAATATTTCTTTCCTCTCTACTAATCAACTAGTAATATTTTTCTGTAAGAGTATACAATTACTGCAGACTTAAACATTGAAATACTTGTGGTCACTATAAGCTCTATAATTGAATCACTAAAAATTATTTACAGTAGTACTTTTAATATTCAGAAAATCAATAATTAATCACTAACTTAGTAGTATTAAGTTTAGGGGTCGTGATGCTATAATTCTCATCGACTAGCAAATCCATGCCCGATCATTTCTGGGTGGAATACATGACAGTAAAATAAGATATAGACATGCTGATTAGCTATAAGAAAAAAAAAATTTTTTTCTAATTACATACGCAAAAAACACCGTATGAATATGCGTATCTTCGCATAGTAAGTCTCCTACCGAAGCGAAATTTTCGAAAGATCCTATCATTACTCCACCGACGTTGAGATTAAATGCTTTGCTGCCTCTTTGCAAGAGAAATAATATCATTCTCTGCACGTGTAAAGGTGCTAAGTACCAACGGATGTTGTACCTGCGAAATAACGAGAAATTAATATGAGAAGTCAACATTCGGTACATCACCAGCACATCTTATTACCATTTACAAATTCGCATTTCGATAATGACAAAGAGATGAGCAAATAATGTTGTACTGTACAATTTGTCAACTTTATCGAACTTTTATTTCGTTATTAGTACACACGGTGATCAACAGTGTACAATAATAATAATTGTAAGCAGTATATGAAATAGCCTCTTACGCAGTTACGAATACGTCCTTATTATGATCCATGATCTCTTGTGAGATATAGCTGGCTAAGAAAATGTATAAGAAAATAACACATATGTAAATGAGGTGAAGTAGGAGTTCTTCTATGTTACCACCGAATGACACAATCTGAAAAATCTGAGACAGTATCATATATATACTTGATATATAATACTTATAATTGGAAACATATAGTCACACATTTTATAATGATGAATTATATTATGTATAAAAATATTAGAACTTAACCATATTAAAAGGCAGAGATTTAGTTTAAAAAACGGGACAATGAACAAGTTACTTGCGAATAATATTTGTTCTTCTCTCAAAATTTTATACATAGTAATTGTATCAAGTTTTAGGAGGAGAATAAATATTATTTGCAAGTAGCTTTTTCATTGTCCCGTTTTTTAAGCTAAAAAAAATTCCTTAATGTCATTAAGTTCTGATATTTTTAAATAGTGCGATATAAATTCGAATTATTATTTTCATGTAAAATGGAATTTTGTTTATATGCACGTTTTGTAAGACTAAAAAGACTCACCAGAAATAAATTAAGACTCAAAGAGATAACAGAGGACACTACTAAAAACATGAATAATCTCTCAAAACTGGATACTATAAGTACGGAGAATCTTCAAAAAAACGGAAGAAGAAAATGTTACTACCCGCATTTTGTCACACTATCGAATAAATACTAACTTCATAGCTTTTCGATGAATGTCTACGGCGTAAATTATTTTTTTATGCATCTTCATATTGTTCTTCGGACCGATTTTCTGTGAAATGTCACCTAATAATAGTTGCTCTATGCGATAACTGTAAATAATTTCATTTGTTGCAATTACGTAGATTTATTTTAAATTTGACCAAGATGACGATCAATTGCAATTTGCTATATTTTATTTAAAATTGTTACATTTGAATTTTTATTTTTATGGTGATTTTTCTTTTTTCATTACCTGGCGATTCTGAACATTCCACAGGCGTGTTTGAAATAAGTTATGAATATCGTTCCCGTTGCGATTACAACAATAATTCCTACGAAATAAGATACATCCACATGCAATAAGATTAAATAGAAATATCTTTCCGGATCGACAAAATATTCTGTTATGATTTGCGTCGTACGATGCGCCCTCGATTCATTCGTAGATAGAACGATGTCAAGTATACGTGGCCAAATTGGCAAGGAAAAAAGAGTACCTATGCCACTAGCGCCGGCCCCTTTAAAATTGTTTAAAAGAAGTTGAAAAAAAAGTTATATAGATCGTTATTTTTTTGTTCTCATAAAATATCAAATGCTTGTTTTGTTTTAAATTTAACTATCATTCATTCATTTTAAGTAATAAATTTCGGATACAAATAAGTACTTTGCTACGGACAATATCGTTTTATTTCATGTTCTCTTACACGTAAGTGTAGCCGTATAAAGTTTCGCATTGTTTCCGTACTTTTTTATGATGGCGATTTCATTTTTGTCTTTTAGCTCGTTACATATCCGTTGAAGTTCTTCCATTAGATATTTTACCTGTTTTGTCAACGTATAGCGTTTTGCGCCATAAAATTCGAAAAAGTATGGTCGAATGTAGGAAATTATTTATTGGAAATATGTTTATTGTATCAAGTACTTCATCAATTCTATAATAGATGGCTCCTTAGATTATAATCACATACGATACAAAAGACATTAGAAGCAAATTTATAGGCGAAGGTCGTTTAAATTCAATGAATTTTAATATAAAATTACAAAATGTTTTAACTTTATTTTAGATCCCCTTCAGTCGTAATAAAAAAAAATCATTATAAGTTATATTATGAATTTGAATAGTACCTAGACGCATATTTGCTGTCTTTCGTATTATGTATGAATATTTATTCCTTGCTCGACTTACAATTTGTTCGTTTGCCCAGAAACAAATGTACTCAACTACGTACATAAAAAAAAATATCGTGGAGGATAGAATTTTAATGATAAAGTTGGGAGTGCATTTCGTGGTCAGGAACGTTGTAAGCTGCAAACAATAAATTGGTCGAGAGATTTTCATTATAATATTAGTGATTGACAAATTTTTCAAGTGCTTCTCCACGTGCTTTAGAATATAAATTAATATATTTATAATCAAAATATATAATAATTGGTAACTATTACATATTATATTGTTAAGTATTAAAACTAACACACTCGGTGACACTCAAAAATATAATATTAAATAATCAAATTAATTCTCTCTACATAAATATGAATTAATTAAGAAAGTGTAAGTAATAGTGCAATAAATGCAATGTATTACTACAAAAAAAATTAATAATGTTTGTGTACCTGAAATGTAATGAAGCTTATTAGAATACCAGGAATCAAGATCAGCTGACATACGACAAGTTTCGATCGCTGATATGGCCATAAGCCGATGGCAAGCAAGAGAATCCGATTGATGTTGAAATTCTCATACGGATCAAAGGACTTCATCTCTTCTCTATTACCGAGGTACATTTATGAAGATGTAGGTAAGTGAAATTTCTCCCATTTCCCTTCCTCTGCTAATCGATAAGATATACTACACTATTTTATTTCTCCTGTATATCTTAGCGCAAATGGTATGATTTTGCATAATGTAAAAAGTCGCACAAATTTTCACTATCCTGAGATCGGTATAACATTTTCGTCGGGAAATAATGTAACTATAAAACGGTCAATGAGACATCTAAAGAAATTGGACAGGTGTTATTCTCATTAGATGAAACTTCCCTTAACGAATTTTGCGCATGCGCTGTCATTCTCTCGGAGTGCCGTACGCTTCAGTCCAATTTGTACCTTCGTACGATACACATGTTTGATCTATGACTGAAAAGTTAGTTGAGGTTGGTTGATCAATATTATGTGCCGATATCTCAGGAATAATACTACCTCCGGTAAAGTAACAGATTGTAACTGAAAATATTCAGCAGTTTCTTATTTTCGATCTACTCTTCCTCATTTTTCTGGATATCATGCTTGGACATTCCGACATTGGAAATTTTACTTTTTCCCGAAGTTACTTAACAGATATTACTTATCGATATTGAACAACAAAGATATCACTACGATTTCTGTTTGTGTTTTTATTTCTGGTGGAAATGCAATCATAAATTATATAAGGTGTAAGAATTTTTTTTTAAGGAAAAAATAACACGGACAATTTGACGATACTAGTAATAGTATGATCACAGATAATTATCGTTTTTTTTTTCCAATGTTGGTTTCTTGACAAGTAATATATCCTCGCACGATCATTTTTGGGTGGAATACATGATGGTGACGTAAGACATCGACGCGCTAACCAGCTGTAAAGAAACATTTTCGTTTGTGTTGCTTGTGCAAGAAACACGCTCTAAATCTGTGTATTTTTATATACGGTATATTTCCTACCGAGGCGAAATTTTCTAAGGATCCTGTGACTATTCCTCCGATATTAAGATTGAATGTCCTTTTATTCCTTTGCAAGAGAAACAGTATCATCCTCTGAGTTTGTAAAGGTGCTACGTACCATTGAATATTGTACCTGCAAAATATCAAAAAATGAGTAGGAGAAAAATCCCAAAATCGACATATCATTTTGTTTTTAAACTTTAAAGCCTTATTGAAGGTATAAAATTGAAATGTGTAAATCAGAAACACTTCTCTACCAAAATATACGATAGCCCTGTGAAAATTATTACACATGCGGGGAGAAAATCAAAATTTATATTTTGCATCCGAGTAAACGGAACTCCCAATATCAATTTCGACCATGTAAATTACTACTGAGACAACGAGTGACGCATCGAGACACACGTGAGTCACGCGAGTGCAAATCAGTCATCATTGATTCAGAACCAAATAAACAACTCCGACTTTTCTGACAGGAGAGAGACATTCGTTAGTTTTACTATCAAGATTTTTACACGAAAATATTGTAACAAAAATTACCATAAAATTTTATAATGCTGGACCATATCGGAATTATGACTGAAATTATGATGTTATAATCTTTAGGTTTGTGTGTCGTGTGTATACATTATTAAAGATTACAACACGCTTAATATTTTTAACTAACTGTAATAACTGATAATAATTATAATATAATCCAGCATCACAAACTTATGTAATAATTTTTATTACAATATTTCCTTTGTGTAGAGAGACTGAATTTAATTGGTTAAAAGAATAAGTTGGCTAATTGATTATTTCTGTTGTTTTCTAATAGATTACAGAATCAAGTAAGTAGAAATTTCACAAACATCTTTGATATGTTTGAAATATCTGCTTGCTCGATTCTATAATCTGTTAAAAAATAGCAAGAATAATCGATTAACCAACTCCTCCAATCTCTTTAGTCAACCGATCTCCCCTATATTCCACATAAGAAAGTGATCTGTCGCCATAGTATTGAGACTTTTANAAAAATAAATTAAAAAAATTAAAATTAAATTACTTTATACATTTATTTATAAATATTTTATAAATTTTTATTTTTATTTATTTACTTTATATATTTATTTAATTTATTTATTTAATTAATTTATTTTATTTTATTTATTTATTTTATTTTTTATTTAGTTTTCCTTACGTTATGTTATCTTTAATCTTGCATATGTTTTAATATTTTAAAATCTTCCGAAGTATATTGCTCTTTGAACATATGAAAAAGGATCTCCTGACTTTTTTCCGACCACCTTAAATAAACAAACAAGAAAAAGGGAAAAGGCATTCACCAATAGCTCCAACTATATAAAGTATTAAATCTGAAATCGGAAGATACGGTATGTCAGTTTACCGGTATGTCAGTTTATTATATCTACGTTAGTTTTAACGTTTTTCCTCCATAAAAATATCACGCTGCATTGCATTATTGGCGCATCTTTTGATCATTTTCATAGTAACAATTTGGTAATGAGAAGAAGACACGTCAATAATATTGCAGCGTGAGAACAATTTGCAATCATTGTCAAATTTCGCTCCCATTATTAGTCTGCATATCGATAAGTGATGTACATTAATAATAATTTCAAATGAGATATGAAAATATTTCTTACGCGGTTACGAACACGCGATCATTATGGTCAGCAATTTCTTGTCCCAAGTAGTTAGTTAAAAACATGTACAGAATAATGATAATTATGTAAACAATATGCTGGTAAAGTTCATCCATGTTGCCACCGAATGATATAATTTGTAAGACCTGAGACAACACCATTAACTCATTATGTACATGAATTTTTCATTATTTTTACATGTGCAATATTGGAACGATACATTTCTTTTCATTACAAAATTCTTGTTAATTATACTAATAATTGATATAAATAAAATAACGTCTAATTCACGTTTAGACGCATGGAAAGGTAAAATGACTTACTTGAAATAAATTAAGGCTTAAACAGGCGACACCGAACACTACTAAAAACATAAACAAACCCTCGAAGTTGGACACGAGAAATTCAGAATACCTTCGGAAGCGGAAGAAGAAAATGTTGTTATAAACGTTTTATTGTACTATCGAATAAGTACTGACTTCATAGCTTTTCGATGAATGTCCACGGCATATATTATTTCTTTACGAATCCTTATTTCGTTCTTTGGATCGATTTTCCAAGGAATGCCATTCGATAGTGCTTGTTCGATGCGATAACTGCAAACAAACAATTTCAATTACTGTAATTACTGCGTTGTCTCATTCCAAATTTATTCGTGCTGATGATGAAAATCTATTAAATCACAATTTAATATGTGTGTGCTGTATTTAAAATTACAATATTCCCCTAGCACTGTATTTTACGTTAAATTTCGTTCTTCCTTCACCTGGCGACACTAAACATTCCACAAGCATGTTTGAGGTACGCTATGAATGTTGATCCTGTCGAGATTACCACGACAGTTCCTATAAACCAGGATGCATCCATATGTAATAAGATTAAGAAAAAATATCTTTCAGGATCGACGAAATATTCAGTCATAATTTGCGTCGTACGACGCACCCTAGATTCATTGGCAGGCAAAACGACGTCGAGGATGTGTGGCAAAATTGGCAGCAAAATAAGAATACATAGAACGCTGGCACCAAGCCCTTTAAAATTATTGAAAAGAAGTACCTGCATAGAACGCTGCTTTTCTGTTCGCTTAAAATATCTAATGATTATGCTCTTACACATAAGTGCGGCCGTGAAAAATTTCGCGATGTTTCCGTACTTCTTCATGATAGCAATTTCATTCTCGTCTTTTAGCTCGTTACATATTCGTTGAAGTTCTTCCATTAGATATCTTACCTGTTATGTCATCAACATAACGGACCGTTTCCCGTTGTGAAGTTTGGAAAAAATGGAATAATGTAGAAATCTACTTATCAGGAATAAGTTTATTGTAACGGATATTATAATCGTTACTCGACTTACAGTTTGGCTGTTTGCCCAGAAACAATTATACTCGACTACGTACATAAAAAAAAATATCGCGGAACAGAGAATTTTAATGATCAATTTAGGAGTACATTCTGCTGTCAGGAATGTTGTAAGCTGTAAGTAACAGGTTGATAGACAAATTTTCCTTAACAAGCTAATAGTTAATTATTTTTCTATGCTCCATAAAGGGTACAAGTTTAAATATTTGTAATTATTATTGTGGGCTTCTGGTATAAACTATTAAAGGGTGCATTCCGATATTTACTGCTACTAAAAATCTATAATCCACATTGTAGATCCAAAGTGTGTAAAATTACACACTTTGGATTTGGACATGTATTTTGGTATGAAAGTTTTTGGTTCGCATCAAAGTTACACTTTGAACAAGGTTTAGAGACGAAAAACAAAATGGTATGTCAGTTTTGGTGCTTTTCTTCTAATAATTAGTTGCCATTATAGTGGTATTTATATATAATGGCATTATATTGCCATTAATATAATTGGAAGTAATATTATAATATATAAAAATATAGTATTAAATAATTAAGAAAACTGTGTTACCGCGACATAACTAAGTAGCTGAAAATGTAAGTGATAAACAATTTGTTAGGTGATAAAAAATAAAAGTGCTGACCTGGAATGTAACATAGCTTATTAGAATAACAGAAAATACAATTAGTTGTAGTCGGACAAATTTCGATCGTTGATACGGCCATAAACCAATAGCGAGTAAAAGGATTCGATTGATATTGAAATTCTTAGTCAGGTCGAAATAAATCATCCTTCCTCGAATACCAAAACACGTTTGAGCGTGAAGTAGGTGGAGTTTCATTCATTTCCTCTCTCCTTGGTTGATTCATAAAATATATCATCATTTTCCTTTTTTTTTGTCACATTTTAATGTAAACGGTTTAATTTCGTGCAACATAATAAGCCGCGGGGAAATATTTCTGTGAATTCGGGATATTTGTAATGACACATTTTAATACTGGAACAGGTCATCAGACTAAGCGATCGATGAGACGTTTGAAGAAATTTTACGGGTGTTTATTTTCCATAGAGTAACACTCACCAGGTGGAACTTCCCTTAACGAATTCTGCGCATGCGCTGTCACTCTTTCGTAGTGCCACACGCTTCAGTCCTGTACAAGCTCTCATACGATACACATCCTGCCATTGATTTGAAAGTTGGTTGGTAAGTTGATCGGTCAACAAAATGTGCTGATTAGAGTTCTCGTTTCGATCCGTTTTCCGAATACACGTTTAAACGTTTAGTGTACATCCGTTTCGAAACATTTGATGGAAACCGTTTTGATATAATTAGTTGTTTAATTGTTTAAACGGATTCTGCTTTTCGTTTCTATTAAATTTGCAAAATGTTTTCAAAGTTACATATAAGATAGTTTTTCTATTATATAAAGACTGGTCTACTGTTTCCTGTGCGATCATTAGCTCATATAAATTAATTAATTCCTCACTAATTATTGTGATTTTTGTAAAAGGATATGTGACCTTCCTCTTTAGTTTAATTCGTTCTACTTGCACACCACGCGCGGATGCTGAGATAATCACCGGGCACCCTGTATAACTGTGGAATGTCAGTCGGTCTGTATACAATGTAATGGACATGAAAAGCGCCCGCATCGTCTAAGTAACGACTTTCTGAACTTAAATGACATATTGTGAGCATATAACAGCATATATGTAGCATTTGCAATTGTTGATACCAATTGTGGAATTATTAGGTATATGTTATATATAAGATTATTTTTGTATTTATTTGAAAATTGTTGGTTAATTTTTTAAATATATATCCTTCATTTGCTACAAGTGGTATTGTCTATCATTTAGGTGATTTATTTACGTGAAAGATTTATTTTTAACGAGAAAGTGCCACAGACAGATTAACATGACATGAATAATAACATGATCACAAACAAACATTGCTTTCATCAAACGTTGTAATCGTACCGTTACATCTTTCGATAAGTGATAAATCCTGATTATTTCTGGGTAGAATATATAACGGTGAAATACGATATAGACACGCTAAGTAGCTGCAACAAAAAAACATTTCCCATCGTGTTGTTTGTGCCAAAAAGCATACAAATTTACATATCTTTACACCCGATGTACTTCCTACCGAAGCGAAACTTTCTAAAGATCCTATAATTAATCCACCAATGTTCAGGCTGAAGGTCTTGGCGCCTCTTTGCAGGAGAAACAATATCATTCGCTGAATACGTAAAGGTGCTGCGTACCATTGGACATTGTATCTGTAAAATGACGATAAAAAACTAATAAAGGGAACTAATAATCAGCATGATCAGTGTATCTTCTTGCTATTTTCAAATAGATAATTTGAAAATCTAAAGAATATGTGTCATTACTATTTCAATATATGTGCGATTTGAAAGCTTCTCAAATTTTAGTTTTTCTATCAGTTCAGGTAGAACAAAAAATAATTTCAAAATAACTAGAAGATAACTAAAAAAATGTCTATAAAATCCATTTTCCAATCATTTCGTCATCATTTGATTCTGAAATTATTTTATCGTTATATTTATTCTTTCTGGGAGTCCGTTTATTGATCTATATAGTATAATAATAACAATTTACAATAGTATATGTGAATATTCCTCTTACGTGGTTACAAACACGTGGTTATTGTGATCCGTGACCTCTTGTGCTGCATAGTTTGCTAAAAACATATACGAGAGATTGAAACTTACATAACTGAAATGCAAGAAAAGCTCGTCCTTGTCGCCACCAAACGACAAAATCTGAAAGACCTGAAATAACAAGACAGAGGAGAATTTATTACGTAGTACTTCCAATTATTTATACAAACATACGTACGCACGCACGCATGCACATATGCACGTGAATAAACTTACATATCCTCACACACACATATTTAATACAGACGAATCATGTTATGTATATATAAAATATTTAAAGTTTAAAGGCACAAAAAATAAGAAAATGATTAAGTTATATGCAAATAATATTTCCTCTCTCTTGAAAATTTACCACGTTGTGATCGGTACGATTCTAAATACGATTTGTTGATTACTTTACTGCAGCAACTGAGTTATATATTCCTTTACTTATTTTTTCTTAATATTATACTTATAAAATAACATCTATAATTCGTATGCATTCTCAGGAAAACTAAACTACTCACTTGAAATAAATTAAGACTAAAAGAGAGCACACCAAACACTATTAAGAACATGAACATTCCCTCGAAGCGGGATACCAAAAGTCCGGAGTATCTTTAAAAATGGTATAAGAAAATGTTATTATAGGGATTTTATTGTTCTATCGAATAAATACCGACTTCATAGCCTTCCGATGAATGTCTACAGCGTAAATGATTTCCTGAACTCTTATCACGTTTTTTGGACCGATTTTCCGAGAAATATCATTTGAGAGTGCTTGTTCGATACGATAACTGTGAAAAATTTCATTTGCTGCAATGATGTAGTCTTTTTCTAAATTTGTTTGTAGTGACGATGAAGATATATCGACATTTAGTCGCATTTTACTCTATTAATTGTTTGCGAAAATTTTTAGTCTTTCTTTGCAAATTTTCGTTTCATTTTCATATAATTAAAAGACTAAAGTTTTTATGCAATTACATTTTATTTAATATCGCAATATTCCGCGTTTTTATTTCTATATTAAATTTTATTTCAATATTTTATTTCTATATTTTATTTTTATATTACATTTTTTTTCCTTCACCTGGCGATTCTGAACATTCCACAGACGTACGCAAGGAAAGCTGTGAACATCGGTCCTGTCGCCATTAATATGAAAGTTCCTATAAAAGTGGATGCTGCCATGTGCAATAAGATTAAAAAGAAATATCTTTCAGGATCGACGAAATACTCGGTGATAACTTGCATTGTATGATGCGTTCTAGATTCATTTGTAGGTAAAACGACGTCGAGGATGTGTGTCCAAATTAACGGGCAAACATAAATGCATATGGCACTAGCGCCGAGACCTTTAGAATTGTTTAAAAGAAAGTAGTTGTGTAGATCGCTGTTTCTTTGTTCTCATGAAATATAGAATATTTATTAATTTCATATTTTTTATCATTTATTCTTTTCAAATGATAAGATTCAATTGCTACAGACGATATCATATTGTCTCTTACACATAAGTGCGGCTGTGCAAAATTTTGCGATGTTTCCGTATTTCTTCATGATAATGATTTCATTCTCGTCTTTTAGTTCGTTACATATCCTTTGAAGTTCTTCCATTAAATATTTCACCTGTTATATCATTAACATAACGAACGTTTCACGTTATGAAATCCGAATAAGAATGATAGTGTATAAAAATCTATATATTTCGAGAATAAGTTTATTATATATATATATGTGTATATATATATATATATATATATATATATATAACGGTTATTGTTAACGTTGCTGAACTTACAGTTTGGCCGTTTGTCCAGAAATAGTTGTACTCGATTATATACATAAAAAAGAATATCGCGGAGCAGAGAATTTTAATGATAAATCGGGGTGTACATTCCGTGGTGAGAAACGCAGTAAACTACAAGCAATAGATTGATGGGGAAAAGAATAGAATGAATTAAGGGTGGGCTAAAAACGGACCATACGAGGAATAAAACTGGTCAAATAATTGTAAGGAATGACATATAGAAATGTGTAATATTAAATAACTAAGATCAATCTGTTCTTGGAACAATTGAGTAATCATAAATATTAGTGATAAACGATTTATTTAATGAAAAATAAAATAATTGAAAAAAAATCGTATTTGATGAAAAATAAAAACATTAATGTACCTGGAATATAACGAAGCTTGTTAGAACGACATATACCACAATTAGCTGTAATCGGGCAAAATTCGATCGTTGGTACGGCCATAAACCGATAGAGAGCAAAAGAATTCGATTTATATTAAAATTCTTATTTAAGTCGAAAGAGATCATTCTTGCTCGAGTATCGAGACGCGTTTGAACGTGGAGTTGTAGATGATGATTTGTTCATCCTTCTTCTGGATGACCCATAAAATATATCATCGTTTTCTCTTCCTTTGTAATATTTTAACGCAAATGATCTAATTGCGTGCAACGCAATAAATATCGGAAAATACTTCCGTTCGAATATTCACAGTTCGGGATATTCACAATGACACAGTTTAATGGAATAAGCGTTTAAAGAAATTTTTCAGGTGTTCGTTCTCCAAAGAGTAACGCTCATTAGGTGAAACTTACCTTAGCGAATTTTGCGCATGCGCTGTCACTCTCTCATAGTACTGCATGCTCCAGTCCAATGCGTGCCCTCATACGACACACATGTCTGATCTTTACTGGAAAGCTAGCCAGTCGGCCAGTTGATCGATTTGTCGGTATTGTAAAGTAGTACCGTTATTTGTAATTTAAAGCTTCTTTGAGCTTCATTTAGATCATTTTCTTTAATGATACTGGATCTCAACATCGAACCTCTGAATTTAACTTAAGCATATCGTGATTGTTGCTAAGTAATTAAGATGCGGTTAGGTTCTTCACTTGCGTTACTATTTTCTAAAGAGTGGCAATCATAAAATACATAATGTATAATTTCCTTATAACAAGAGAATAATACAAATAGAGTACCCAGTAAACATCAAGTATCAATAACATAATATCGATTTTATAATGTCCGATACAATAATATGTCTGTTACATAACATCACGTAATGTAACGTTATGTAACAGTTATATCGCTGTGAAATAATGAGAAATATTAATATAGGAGCACTAACCCATCTTCTTGCTATTTACAAATTCGTATTTCTGCAATAACAAAAAGACTTTGCAAAATGGCACATGACTTTTCTGCTCAGTTTCATTCGTTTTATCTGCACACCACGTGTACCGAAAAGGTTTGAGATACTCTATATATTTATGTATATCCTTTTGCATAATTATTTTTTTAATCGTGGAAAATATTTATGCGAAATAATGAAAAGTTATTATAAAAAGTCTATTGTAAGGAAATACCTGTTTTATGGTCAGCACTCTATAAAAGAAAAAATATTACTAGCATTCAAAAAGACGAAAAGAATTTCTGCTGACATTATTTTTTATTCTTTTAATTCTATATTGTCAGTAGATCACGATGAATTTAATATTGATGAATTATTTGGAATTAAATGAGAAAAAGTTAAAGTTAATGCATTTTAGATTAATTAATTTAAATTAAAACGTTAACTCACGTCAGCGCACATGTAGCATTTGCAATTGTTGACGCCTGTTGTGGAATTATTAGGTGTATGTTTTATATAAAATCATTTTTGTCTATATTTTAAAATTGTTGGTTAATTTTTTAAATATACATCCTTTATTTATTAAAAGTGGTATTGCCCGTCATTTAGGCGATTTATTTACGTGAAAGATTTATTTTTAACGAGAAAGTGCCACAGACAAATTAATATTATACGAATAATAACATGATCACAGACAAACATTGCTTTTATCAAACGTTGTAATTGTAGCGTTGTATGTTTCGATAAGTGAAAAATCCTGATCATTTCTGGGTCGAATATATAACGGTGAAGTACGATATAGACACGCTAAGTAGCTACAACAAGAAACATTTCCTTTCGTGTTGTTTGTGCCAAAAAGCATATTAATTTGCATATTTTTACATACGATGTACTTCCTACCGAAGCGAAACTTTCCAAAGATCCTATAATTAATCCACCAATGTTCAGGCTGAAGGTCTTGGTGCCCTTTTGCAGGAGAAACAATATCATCCGCTGAATACGTAAAGGTACTGCATACCATTGGGCATTGTATCTGTAAAGTGACGATAAAAAACGAACAAAGGGAGTCAATAATCAGCATTATCGGCGTATCTTTTTGCTATTTTCAAATAGATAATTTTTAAAATCTAAAGAATATGTGTCATTACTGTTACAATATATGTGCGATTTGAAAGCTTCTCAAATTTCAGTCTTTCTATCAGTCCAGGTAGAACAAAAAAAAATTTCAAAATAACTAGAAAATAACTAGAAAAGATGTCTATAAAATCCATTTTTCAATCATTTCCTCATCATTTGATTCTGAAATCATTTCACCGTTATTTTTTGTTCTTTCTGGGAATCTGTTCATTAATCTTTATAGCACATTAATAACAATTTACAACGGTATATGTGAATATTCTTCTTACGTTGTTACAAACACGTGGTCGTTGTGATCCGTAACCTCTTGTGCTGTATAGTTTGCTAAAAACATATACGAGAGATTGAAACTTACATAACTGAGATGCAAGAAAAGCTCGTCCTTGTCGCCACCAAACGACAAAATCTGAAAGACCTAAAATAACAAGACAGAAGAGAATTTATTACGTGGTACTTCCAATTAATGATACACACATACGTACACATGCACGCATGCACATGTGCATGTGAACAAACCTACACACGTTACATATCTACACACATACATATTTAACACAGACGAATCATGTTATGAATGTATAAAAAATTTAAGATTTAAGGGTACAAAAACTAAGAAAATGATTAAGCTATATGCAAATATTATTTGCCCTCTCTTGAATATTTGTCACGTTGTGATCGGTACGATTCTGAATACGAGTTGTTGATTATCTTTATAGCAGCAACTGAGTTATATATTCCTTTATTTATTTTTTCTTAATATTATATTTATAAAATAACATCTATAATTCATGTGTCTATAAATCGTGTGCATTTTCATGAAAATTAAACTACTTACTTGAAATAAATTAAGACTAAAGGACAGCACGCCAAACACTATTAAAAACATGAACATTCCCTCGAAACGGGATACCAAAAGTCCGGAATATCTTTAAAAATGGGATAAGAAAATGTTATTATACACATTTTATTGTACTATCGAATAAATACCGACTTCATAGCCTTCCGATGAATATCAACAGCGTAAATGATTTCCTTATGGATTCTTATCACGTTCCTTGGACCGATCTTCCGAGAAATATCATTTGAGAGTGCTTGTTCGATGCGATAACTGTGAACAATTTTATTTGCTGCAATGATATAGTATCTTTCTAAATTTGTTTGTGGTGACGATGAAGATTGATCAACTAATCTAATTTTACTTTATTAATTGTTTGCGAAAATTTTAGTCTTTCTTTGCACATTTTCGTTTCATTTTCATATAATTAAGAGATTAAAGTTTTTATGCGCTTACAGTTTATTTATTATCGCAATATTCCCGCGTTTTTACTTCTATATTAAATTTTATTTTTATATTTTATTTCTTTTTTTTTTATATTAAATTTTTTTCCTTTACCTGGCAATTCTGAACATTCCACAGACGTATGCAAGGAAAGCTATGAACATCGGTAATGTCGCCATTAATATGAAAGTTCCTATAAAAGTGGATGCTGCCATATGCAATAAGATTAAAAAGAAATATTTTTCAGGATCAACGAAATACTCGGTGATAACTTGCATTGTATGATGCGTTCTAGATTCATTTGTAGGTAAAACGACGTCGACGATGTGTGTCCAAATTAGCGGGCAAACATAAATGCATATGGCACTAGCGCCAAGACCTTTAGAATTGTTTAAAAGAAAGTAGTTGTGTAGATCACTGTTTCTTTATTGTCATGAAATATAAAATATTTTTCGTTTCATATTTTTTTATCATTTATTCTTTTCAAATGATAAGATTCAATTACTACAGACGATATCATGTTGTCTCTTACACATAAGTGCGGCTGTGCACAATTTTGCGATATTTCCGTACTTCTTCATGATAATGATTTCATTCTCGTCTTTTAGCTCGTTACATATCCTTTGAAGTTCTTCCATTAAATATTTCACCTGTTGTATCATCAACATAACGAACGTTTCACGATATGAAATCCAAATAAGAATGATAGCGTATAAAAATCTATATATTTCGAGAATGACTTTATTATATATATAACGGTTATTGTAATCGTTGCTGAACTTACAGTTTGGCCGTTTGTCCAGAAATAGTTGTACTCGATTATATACATAAAAAAAAATATCGCGGAGCAGAGAATTTTAATAATAAACCGGAGTGTACATTCCGTGGTGAGAAACGCTGTAAACTACAAGCAATAGATTGATGGGGAAAATGATAGAATGGATTAACAGTAGACCAAAAACGAACCATAGGAGGAATAAAAACGGTAAAATATTTTCGTAAGGAACGACGCATAGAAATGTGTAATATTAAATAACTAAAATAAATCTACCCGCGGAACAATTGAGTAATCATAAATATTAGTGATAAACGATTTTATCTAATGAAAAATAAAATAATTGGAAAAAAAATAAAAATCGTATTTGATGAAAAATAAAAATATTAGTGTACCTGGAATATAACGAAGCTTGTTAGAACGACATATACCACAAATAGCTGTAATCGGGCGAAATTCGATCGTTGATACGGCCATAAGCCGATAGATAGTAAAAGAATTCGATTTATATTGAAATTCTTATTCAGATCGAAGGAGATCATCCTTCCTCGAGTATCAAGATGCGTTTGAGCGTGGAGTTGTAGATGATGATTTGTTCATCCCTCCTCTGGATGATCCATAAAATATATCATCATTTTCTCTTCCTTTGTCATATTTTAACGCAAATGATCTAATTTCGTGCAACGCAATAAATAACGGAAAATACTCCCGTTCGAATATTCACAATTCGGGATATTCACAATGACACAGTTTAATGGAACAGGCGTTAAAAGAAATTTTACAGGTGTTCGTTCCCCATAGAGTAACGCTCATCAGATGAAACTTACCTTAGCGAATTTTGCGCATGCGCTGTCACTCTCTCATAGTGCTGCATGCTCCAGTCCAATGCGTGCCCTCGTACGATACATATGTCTGATCTTTACTGGAAAGCTAGCCAGTCGGCCAGTTGATCGATTTGTCGGTATTGTAAAGTAGTACCGTAATTTGTAATTTAACGCTTCTTCGAGCCTAATTTGATCACTTTCTTTAATAATACTGAATCTCACTTTTCAACATCGAACCTCTGAATTTAACTTAAACATATCGTGATTGTTACTAAGTAATAAAGATGCGGTTAGGTTCTTCACTTGCATTATTATTTTCTGAAGAGTCGCAATCACAAAATACATAGTGTATAATTTCCTTATAATAAGAGAATAATACAAATAGAGCACCTAGTAAACATCAAGTATCAGTAACATAATATCGATTTTATAATGTCCGATACAATAATATGTCTGTTACATAACATTACGTGTTATGTAACAGTTATTTCGTTGTGTCGGACTTTATAACATCAATGTTATGTTACTGACATTTAGTGTTTATTGGATAACATGTTACGAAAAATAACAGACCAGAATAAGTGTGAGTGTTACAGAATCTTGGCATAGTAACCTCCCAATGATTGAGCGCATGTAATCAATGTTGGGTGGAATACATGACGGTGAAGTAGGATATGGACACGCTAATAAGCTACAACAAAAATATTTTCTTCCGTTTTGTTCGTGTAAAAAAACACGCTTCGAATGCACATATTTTTGTACAGTACACTTCCTACCGAAGCGAAACTCTCCAAGGATCCTATGAATATTCCCCCGATGCTGATTTTGAATAACTTGTTGCTTCTTTGTATGAGAAATAATATCATCCTCTGTATGTGTAAAGGTGCTAAATACCAATGGACGTTGTACCTGCGAAATAACGAGAAATATTAATATAGGAGCACTGACACATCTTCTTGCTATTCACAAATTCGTATTTCTATAATAACAAAATGACACGCAAATAGTATTGTTAGTATGCTGAGTATGCTTTGCAAACTTTGTCAAATTTTAACCTCACTATTAGTCCACAAGCTTTACATTAATAATAATTTCAAGCGATATATAAAATAGCCTCTTACACGGTTACGAATAGATGATGATTGTGGTCCATGATTTCTTGTGCGATATAGTTGGCTAAGAACATGTATATGAGAATAACATTTATGTAAGTGAAGTAAAGAAGGAGCTCCTTTATGTTGCCACCCAATGACACAATCTGAAAGATCTGAAATAATATTATCTGAATTTTTTATTCAAAAATGCCAGATAATTTTCGCCGGATCCGTGATATACAGATAGGCCAGGTGAAATTGAATAGAAAAATCATGTACCATTTTGCAAAGTTCGCAATAGTTAATGAGAAATTTGCATGAGTTAATGAGCGCACGGGATGCGGTAAGTTGGACTCTGTATAAAGAAAAATGGCTTGCTTCTGAAGATCACCTAGTGACGATGAACATGAACTGATTTCTAGGTGCGTGAGGAAAACGTGCGGCATGTGACACAGAGCTGCGCGCGAAAAGAAATATGTCTCTGGTTTCAGTTGATATTTATCGTTGCTAGATCTTTAAAAGTAAGCTATTTTTCTTTATACGGAGTCCGGTCTATTGTTTCCCGTGCGCTTATAAGTTCACACAAATTAATTAATTCCACATTAATTATTGTAAATTTTGCACACGTAACACAAACCTCCAAAAGACATTCTAGGTATGCCCTAAAAATGAATATGCCTGGGACGTTTCTAAGATATTCGTAAGATGTCTGTTGAACATTTGTGCTATATGAGTTAAGGAGTTACGAATATGTGGACATCATGATCAGAGATTTCTTATCCAATACAGGTTCTTACCCAATATTGATTAAGAATATGTATATGAGAATGACAATGTGAACGATACGTTGAAAAAGTTTGTTTGTGTTGCTGCCGAATGACATAGTTCGAAAAATCTGCGACAATGTCGTCAACTCATTTCATATGAATTCTTGATTATTTTCATATGTGTAGCATCGTAACGATATATTTCTTTACATTACAAAATTTTTGTTAACTTTACGTAAATAAAATGATATCCAGCTTGCGTTTAAGTGCATACTTGTTTTTAGTGTATACTTAGGATGTCTAAATGACTCACTAGAAAGAAATTAAGGCTTAAACAGATCACGCCGAAAAATATTAAAAATATGAATAATCCCTCGAAGTTGGATATTAAAATTTCGGAGTACCTTTAAGGGCGGAAAAAGAAAATATTATTATATGTATTTTATTATATTAGCAAATAAATACTGACTTCATAGCTTTTCGATGAATGTCCACAGCATAAATTATTTCTTTACGAATTCTTATCTCCTCCTTCAGACCGATTTTCCAAGGAATGTCATGCAACATTGCTTGTTCGATGCGATAACTGTATAAACAAACAATTTTATTCGTTATAATTATTACGTGGACTCTTTCTAAATTTGTTCGTAGTAATGATGATCTATCTAAATTGCAATTTATTATGTTGTTTATAAAACCGTAATACGCAATTTTATTTTTATGTTAAACTTGCTTTTTTTCACCTGGCTATTCTGAACATCCCACATGCGTATTTAGTATACATTATGAATACCGTTCCTGTCGCCATTACTATTATTATTCCTATACAACAAGATGCGTCCATATGCAATAAAATTAAGTAAAAATATCTTTCATGATCGACAAAATACTCGGTCATAATTTGTGCCATACGACGTGTCCTAGATTCATTCGTGGACAGAACGTTGTCGAAAATGTTTGAACAAATTGGTAAGGAAAGAAGAGCACCCATGCAGCCAGCGCCAGTCCCTTTAAAATTGTTTAAAAAGAAATAGTTGTGTAGATCGCCGCTCCTTTGTTCTTGTAAAATATCAAATGCTTGTTTGTTTTATGTTTATTGATTATTTCGTCCATTTCAAATAATTCGAATATGAATAGGTATTTGCTACAGATAGCATCATGTTGTCCCTTACACGTAATTGCCGTCGTGTAAGATTTCGCATTGCTTCCGTACTCTTTTATGATGGCGATTTCGTTCTCGTTTTTTAGCTCGTCACATATCCGTTGAAGTTCTTCGATTAAATATCTTACCTGTTGTGTCATCAACGTAACGGATGTAACGGACCGTTTTACGTTGTGAAGTTTAGAAAAAATGGAATAATGTAGAAATCTACTTATTGGAAATAAGTTTGTTGTAACGAATATTGTAATAGTTGTTCGACTTACAGTTTGGCCGTTTACCCAGAAATAGTTATATTCAACTATGTACATAAAGAAAAATATCACGGAGCAGAGAATTTTAATGATAAACTGGTGAGTACATTCTGCAGTTACGAAAGTTGTAAGCTACAAACAATATATTGATCGAGAAATTTTCATTAAAAAACTAATGATTTGCACGCCCAAATTAATCAGTTACTTCTCTATGTGCTACAAAGAGTCAAGTTTTAATATTTTTAAATATGATATAATAATTAGTTGCCATTATAATCGTATTATACTGTTTGTAATTGAAAGTGATATATAAAATTGTAATATTAAATAATTAAAAGAAATATGTCTGTGAAACATACAGCTGAATTGTAAATATAATCAGTGATAAACTCAAAAAAATAGTTTTGCAGTCATAGCAGAAATTATCTAGATATGCGAAATTAGCTAAGATGGATAAATGGATAAATCTAGCAAACACTTCAATGTCACATGCGTGTTGTATCTAATCAATACAGGCGACAGAGACAGATTTTTTATTTGAAATATTTGTCTAATTTAGCAAGAAAATCTCTCTGTAGAGTTCATCCGGTCATCTAAAGTCAGTCACATTTCTTACTAAACATTGGTAACAGGATTTAAATTTTCTTGCACATATTGTTAGAACGCTGTTGCTGTAAATTATATGTACCACAGACAATTTTCTAGCAGATACAAAAAACAGCGATACATTCTACCTGTGACATTAAGAATTCTAGCTGGACCAGCAAAACATTTCCCTGAGTGATTTATTACGTGTGAGAAATAAAAATGTTTATTTACCTGGAATGTAATGAAGCTTATCAGAATGAAAGAAAACACGATTAATTGAAGTCGGGCGAATTTTGATCGCTGATACGGCCATAAGCCGATCGCGAGCAAAAGAATTCGACTGATATTGAAATTCTCATAAAGATCGAAGGAGATCATTTTTCTTCGAATACTGAGATGTATTTGAACGTGGTAATGGGAATGAAGTTTCCCTCATCCCTACTTCTCAGCGGATCTATAAAACATACCAGCGTTTTCTATTTTTTGTTACATTTTACGGCAAATGGTCTAATTTCATGCAACCTAATGAGTCACGGAAACTACTTTGACCAGTATATTTGCAACATAACTTTTTCACGGTGAAATAGAATTGCAGGATAATCGATCGATGAGTTGCCTAAAGAAATTCGTCAGGTGTTTATTTCCCATAGAATAACATTCACCAGGTGAAACTCCTCGTAATGAATTTTGCGCAGGCGCTGTCACTCCCTCACTACTCCTTGGTGCCAGATGCTTCAGTCGAGCGCGTACCTCCGTACGATACGCACGTTTGACTTTTGACTAGAAGGTCGGCCTGTCGGTCGGTGTGATGTGCGGATTTATCAGTAATAAAACCTCTTCTTTTAAAGTACCATACATTGTAACTGAAAACTTTTTGGAGCACTTTTTCCGATGAAAAATGCATTCTTCTTAATAATTCTGGATCTTACATCTTAACGTCTAAAGATTGAAACTCGGAATCTGACACAAATATGTCGTGATCGTCATTAACAAAGATGCCGTGATTTGATTCTTCACTTGCGTTATTATTTTCCAAACAAATGCAATTACAAAATGCGTGGTGTATCATTTCTTTGTAACAAGAAAACGACACAAACAGAGTGACATGTCATGAAGAATAACGTGAGGAATAACGTGGTCCGGTTAAGCCTTAATATTTTAAAACGTTGGCATAGTAACGTTACAGCTCCCAGTGTTTGACAAATCCTCGCATGATTATTATTGGATGGAGTACATGACAGTGAAGTAGGATATGGACATGCTGAGTAGCTGCAACAAAAAACATTTTTCTTCGTGTTGCTTGCGCAGAAAAAACACGCTCTGTGAATGCGCATATCTTTACACACGGTGTACTTCCTACCGAGGCAAAATTCTCCAAGGATCCTATGATCATTCCACCGATGCTGAGTTTGAATATCTTGTTGCCTCTTTGCAAGAGAAAGAGTATCATTCTCTGTGTGTGTAAAGATGCTAAGTACCAACGGACGTTGTATCTGCGAAGTGACGAGAAATTAATAAAAGAAATCAACGATGATGCACAGGTGATTTGCCGGTTCATATTTTTGCCTAATTCACAAATTTGTATTTTAGTAATGTAAAAACGGCACGAAAATAGTATTGCAGTACGTGTTGCAAACTTTGTTAAATGTTTCACTCTCTCGATTAGATTCCATTGTGTATATTAATAATTTCAAGAAATATATATGATGGAGTCTCTCTTACGCGGTTACGAACACATTATCATTGTGATCCATGATTTCTTGTGACATATAGTTGGCAAAGAACAAATATACGGTAATGACAGTTATGTAAATGAAATAAAGTAAAAGTCCTTCCGTGTCGCCACCAATTGACACAGTCTGAAAGATCTGAAATAACATCATGTATACTCTGTTTTAATACAGCTCGAATATTATTTTTTTAATATTATTCGGATCTCAGCCGGTAGTCCAATGAGAAAACTTAACTTCTAGAAACTAATAAAAACAAGTTTTTATCATTGAATCATCAGCGGAATTCCAAAAACATCGAAGAAACAATGTTCAAACTTTTTTGAAACCAAGTGCGCTTGTCATGTAGTATTTATTATTAGGAACACGCATATTTTATACTCACGAATTATTATATATAAAATGATATTTAAATTTAACAACAAACATAAATGTTTATCGTAAAAAGTAGGAAAAATAAAAAAAAACAATTATAAATAATATTTCTTCCGTTCTCAAAATTTGTCTCAAATACATATTAATTGATTATTCCCAAACTTGTAATTTGATAGTGAGAAGAAGACTCGCGCTGATAATGTAGCGTGTGTGCGATTTGCAAGCTTTGCCAAATTTCAGTTTTATTATTATTCGTCACCGTGATTTCATACGGTGATTTCAATGTATGATAATACCCCTTACGCGATTACGAATACGTGGTTATTGTGATCCCTAACTTCTTGTCCAATATAGTTAGTTAAGAATATGTATAGAAAAATCACAATTATGTAAACGAGATGTTGTTCAACACCGTCCGTGTTGCCATCGAATGTCACAGTCTGAAAAATCTGTCTGAGGCAACGCCATCGCCTCGTTACATACATATAAGTTTCCGAAAATTTTCACATGTGCATCGTCCGAGTGTTTCTTTACACCATAGAATTTTAAAAAATAAAATACAAGTAAAATGACATATAGTTCGCGTTTATGTATAATTGGAAAGTCTAAACGACTCACTTGATATAAGTTAAAGCTTATACAGACTACGCCGCACAGAGTAAAAAATATCAACGTTCCCTCGAAGCTGGATACAAAATTTAAGGTGTACCTTCAAGAAAGCGGAAGAAGAAAATAGAGTTACATGCATTTCATTGTATCATCCAATAAGCAACGTTGGGTAAGTTAATTTTTATTTTTATCTAAGCTAAGTTAAAAGTTCATGGCCTATAAAATGGACTTAGTTAAGTTAAAATTTATTGAAGCAAACAGAATTAAAAGTTAAGTTAAAATTAAATTAACGCATTAAAGTTACAAGATAATAACGTAAAGCATATACTCGTACAGGATGTCCCAAATCTTTTTTGGTTCCCGTGGTATACAGGTAGAACGGGTGAAAGTGAGCAGAACAGTTATGTATCATTTTGAAAATGAAGCGGTAGGCCAAGTTCTATAAAAAAAAAAATTATTTACTTCCGAAAATCTAACAATGATGAGCATCAACTGATTTCTAAAGACGGAGTAACGCAGCATAGGGCTGTGCGCTGAAAAGAAATACGCCTTTCAATATCAGTCGATACCCATCGTTGTTACAAGTTTTTCAGAAGTAAGCCATTTTTTTTATACGGAGTCCGGTCTATTATTTTCTGTGCGATTATTAGTTCATGCAGATTAATTAATTCCTCATTAACTATTACGAACTTTGCAAAATGGTACATGACTTTACTGCTCAGTTTCATTCGTTCTATCTGCACACCACCTGTACCGAAAAAAGTTTGGGATACTCTATATATTTATGTATATCCTTTTGCATAATTATTTTTTTAATCATTAATAAAATATTTATGCGAAATAATGAAAAGCTGTTATAAAAAGTCTATTGTAAGAAAATACCGACTGTTTTATGGTCAGAACTCTATAAAAGAAAAAAAATACTAGCATTCAAAAAGAAAAAAATTTCTGCTGACATTATTTTTCATTCTTTTAATTCTATATTATCAGTAGATTACAACGAATTTAATGTTGATAAATTATTTGGAATTAAATGAGAAAAAGTTAAAGTTAATTTTAAATTAATTAATTTAAATTAAAACGTTAATTCACAATTAACTAATTAACTAAGTTAAGTTAAATGATATTAACTTTTTACTCCAACTTTTCAATGAGTAACTAATTATTATCCGACCCTGCTAATAAGTACTGACTTCATAGCTTTTCGATGAATGTCCACGGCATAAATTATCTCTTTATGAACTCTTATTTCATTCTTTAGATCGATTTTCCAAGGAATGTTATACGATAGTGCTTGTTCAATGCGATAACTGCAAACAATTTCATTCGCTATAATTACTACGTGGTCTTTTCTAAATTTGTTCGCGGTGACGATGAAAATCAATTAAATCACAATTTATTATATTGTATTTAAAATTGCAATACTCTCCCAGAACCAGTATTTTATGTTAAATTTACTTCTTTCTTCACCTGGCGATTCTGAACATTCCACAGACGTGTTTAAGATATGTTATGAACGTTGCTCCTGCCCCAATTACTATTATAATTGATAAAAAACTGCACATGTCCATATGCAATAAAATTAAATAAAAATATCGTTCATAATCGACGAAATATTCGGTCATAATTTGCATGGTAAAACGCGTCCTAGATCCATTCGTAGACAGGACGTTGAGAATGTTTGGTAAAATTGGCAAAGAAAGAAGAATGCATAAGCCTCCAGCGCCGGTCACTTTAGAATTGTTGTAAAGGAATAAGTGTGTAGATTATTGATTCTTTGTTCTCATAAAATATCAAGTGCTTATTTGTTTTATGTTTATCGATTATTTTATCCATTTGAAATAATTAAATTTGAATACATATAGATATTTGCTTTAGACATCATGTTAACTCTTACATAAAAGTGCAGCCGTGTAAAATTTCGCGTCGCTTCCGTACTCCCTTATAATGGCGATTTCATTCTCATCTTTCAGCTCGTTACATATCCGTTGAATTTCTTCAATTAGAAATCTGAACTGCCATATCATCAATATAACATAAATATTTTCGCGTCGTGAAGTTCGGAGAAGAATAGAATAGCGTATAGAAAAATATTTAACAGGAATGACTTTATTGCAACAGGTATTATAATTATTATTCACTTACACTTTGTCCATTTGCCCACAAGGAGGTGTACCCAACTGCGAATATAAAAAAAAATAGTGCAGTGGAGAGTATTTTAATGACATGCTCGAAAGTGCATTCCGTGGTCAGAAACGTTGTAAACTGTAAGCAATAGATTGATTGAGAAATTTTTATTAAAAGATTAGTGATGTACACGTTCAAATTTAATAGTTGTTCCTCCGCGCGCTGCAAAAAGTACAAGTGTATATATAAAAATATTTATATTTCTTGTATAGTAATTAATTGCTACTTAGATTATTATATTGTTAATAATTCAAAATAATATTATAACATACATAAAAATATAATATGAAATAATTTAATAATTAAGATAAATATGTTCATGAAACAGAGTAATTTTAATTGCCAGTGATAAATGATTTATTACGTGATAAAAAGTGAAAATGTTGGCGTACCTGGAATATAACGAAGCTTATCAGAATGACAGAAAAAACTATTAGCTGACATCGGACGAATATTGATCGGTGATATGGCCATAAGCCGACAATGAGCAAGAGAATCCGATTGAGGTTGAAATTTTGATACGAGTCGAAGAATATCATCTCACCACGAGTATCGAGATGCATTTGAACGTGGAGATATTAGTGAAATTTCACTCATCCCCTCTCCTCAGCTGATCGATAAGATATACAAACGTTCTTACTTTCTCTGGCGTACTGTAATGCAAATTATCTAATTTCACGCAATATAGTGAGTCGCGGAAAATATCTCCATGAGATCGGAAAATTCGTGTTTTAACATTTTCATGGTGAGGTAGTACAACCGGCTAAACGATCGATATGTAACCTAAAGAAATTCATCAGGTGTTTATTTCCTATAGAGTATCACTCACAAGGTTTGACTTTCCGTAACAAATTTTGCGCATGCGCTGTCACTTCTTCGTAGTACCGCACGCTTCAGTTCAGTGCGTGCCCTCGTGCGATACACAAGTCTGACCTTTGATAGGAAGGTCTATCGGTTGATCGTCGGTTGGTCGGTCGGTTAATCGGTCGACATTATATGTCGATTTGTCACCAATAAATTCATCTCCGATAAGGTATCGTAGATAGTAATTATAAGCTTTCACGAGGGATTTTAGGTAACAAATTTGTTGTTTTGATATTTTAGAATCTCATATTTAAAAATGTTTCGATGTTGGGGAAACAAGACTCTTAATTATAATGGAACTTATAATTGATATCACTGTTGAATAATGAAAGTGTCGTTAGGTATTTATTTCATATTATTTTCTTGAATAAAGCGTAGTAGCGAAATTTATGGCGTAAAATTTATTTTTAATATGGGGGGATGCTATATATAGTCGTTGCCAAACTTGATAAGTGTCGATAACGTGGAGACAATCCTCAAAATGTTATGTCACATAAACACTGAAACGCTGATCATGATAGTCTTTTTGTTTCTTGTACGTATATATCTTACGTATATATAAATGCGATAAAAACATGAATGCGACAAATATGCGCTACTCTGTTTTATTTAACGGTAAAAAAATCTAACTGGGATATATAAAAATATTTCTACAAATTTTTTTTTATTTTTGTAGGCATCTAAATTTGATTAGAAAGATATAAAAATGTTCTTTGAAATGTTCTTAATTGGATCATTGATACATTCGACACGTACAAGCTGCAGGATTACTATATCAAATAAATATTTACGCTGACTCACAGCTGGAGACGTTATTTTAAAATTTTTAATCGTTTTCGTCACATATTAAATAACATTACAATGTTCATTTTTGCACGTACTTTCATTGCGTAAAAATATTTATAATTCTGTGCAACTAATATATATATATACAACCAATTATAACATAGTATAGATAATAAAGAGATTGAAGAATATTTCATTTATAAATTAGTAGTATGCACCAAAACCAAACTTAACAGTTGTTCTTTTCTTTTTCCGTGCGCTGTAAAAAATTCCAATTATAATATTTATATTTCTTACATATAATAGTTAGTTACCACTATAATTGTATTATACTAATTAATTAATTAAATATTAATACTTGAAAGAAATGTTATATAATACACGTAAAATTTAATTTAATTTAATATAATTTAATCAAATAATTAATATATATGTATTAATGAAATAATTTCAAATACTAGTGATAAATAATTATTACGTGATAAACTGTAAAAACTTTGGCGTACCTGGTTAGACTAAGTTCAGTCAATAGAATTATTACAGACAAATGTTGTTTTTATCAAACATTGTAATTGTGACGTTGAATCTTCTAACAAGTGATAGATCTTCGTGTGATCATTTTTGGATGGAATACATGACGGTGAAATAGGATAAGGATACGTTAATTAGCTATAACAAACAATATTTTTTTTCGTATTATGTTGGGAGATGCTTAAAATTTAAATATCTTTACATACGGTGTACGTCCTACCGAGGTAAAAGTTTCCATGGATCCCATTATTACTCCACCGATGGTGAGATTAATCGTCTTGGTGCCCTTTTGCAAAAGAAATAGTATCATTCTTTGAATATGTAAAGGTGCTGCGTACCACTGGACGTTGTATCTGTAAAATGAGAAGAAAAAAATTAATTGGCTCATTACTGACGAATTTTTTGCCATTTTAAATAGATTTGGATAATCAAGGGGAAGGGGAGGTTATGCTTATAGTGTTGCAGTACATGATTTGAAAGTTTCTCAAATTTCACTCTCGCTATTATTCCGCACATCGATATAGCACATTAATAATAATTTTGAGCAGTTATGTGAATAAGTCTCTTACGTGGTTACAAACACGTGGTCGTTGTGATCCGTAACTTCTTGAGCCGCATAGTTGCACAAAAACATGTGTAAGATACTGGTGAGTGCATACGTGAAATGCGTGCTGAACTCATCTACGTCGCCACCGAATGACATAATTTGGAAGATCTGAGACGAGACAAATGAAAATTTATTATTTGTACAGTTCAAATTTGTATTTAACAACGGTCCAGTGAAATTTTGTGTTACACACGTACAACATTCGAATTACATATTTTTTATATAATGTATTTTTTTTAACATTATATGTATAAAATGACTTATAATCCGCATTTAGATGACTGCTTTGGAAAACTAATATACTCACTCGAAATAAATTAAGACTTAAAGATAGCACGCCAACCATTATTAAAAGCATAAACATTCCCTCGAAACTGCATACCAACAATTCGTAATACCTTTAAGAACAGAAGAAGAAAATGTTATTATATACATTTTATCGTACTGCAAGCACTTTACTATACTAGTGAAAAAGAATCGACTTCAAAGCCTTTCGATGAATGTCCACAGCGTAAATGATTTCCTTATGAATCTTTATCCCTTTCTTTGGATCGCTTTTCCGAAGAATATCATTCGACAGTGCTCGTTGAATGCGATAACTATAAACATTTTCAATTGTTGCAATTATGTAGTTTCGTTCTAAATTTGTATGGAATGGACGATGAAAATTTATTATGTCACAATATAATTTATTAATTATGTGCGAAAGTTTTAGTCTTCTTCTTAAATTTTTGCTGTATTTTTATTTAGTCAAAATACTAAAACTTGCGCAAGCCTAATTTTTTAATCTACATCGCAATATTTTCAGTTTTCTTATTTTTATGATAAATTTCTGTCTTTACCTTGCAATTCTGAACATTCCACAGACGTGTATGAGGTACGCCGTCATCATTGTTCCTGTACTGATTAATATAATATTTCCTATGCAATAAGATACGTCCATGTGCAATAAGATTAAAAGAAAGTATTTTTCAGGATCGACGAAGTACTCGGCCATGAATTGTGTCGTGTAAGGCGACCTCGATTTGTTTATAGACAGAACAAAATCGAGAATACGCGGCCAAATTGGCATCGAAAAAACACCACATATTCCACTGGCACAGCCCACTTTAAAATTGTTGAAAAGAAGTATTCGTAAGCTTCTTTGTTCTCGTAAAATACCAAATGCTTATTCATTTTATGTATATTGACTGCTACTCAATTCAAATAATTAAGTTCAAATACAACTAGATATTTCTTAAATATGTGTATAATATTTGCATTATATTGTCTCTTACATGTAAGTGCAATTGTGGAAAATTTCGCGTAACGCCCATACTTTTGTATGATAGCGATTTCATTCTCATCTTTTAGCTCGTTACATATCTGTTGAAGTTGCTCCATCAGATATTTCACCTGCCATGTCAATGAAAGAATGTACATCGTTTCGCGTTAAGAGTTTCGAAAAGAAATCGCTGGACATGGAAAACTATTTATCGGTAATATATTTATTGCAACGAATATTTAAACATTTTCCCAACTTACAGTTTGACTGTTTGCCCAAAAAAAGTATTGTTCAATTATGAACGTAACACAATACAGTGTGGAGGAAAGAATTTTAAAGACAAGCCTAGTGGTGCATTCCGTGGTCAAGAACGTTGTAAGCTGTAAAGAATAAAGATTGATCGAGAAATTTTCATTAAAGAATTAATATTATGTCATCCGGCAAAATTTTATAATTATTATTATTATTCTCGTGTACGTTCTAAAAGTACGTTCTAAATTATATTATTTATAGAATATTTATATTATTTTAGACTTTCAGGCACACAATTACGCAAAACGTAGGTCAGTAACAGTTAAACGAGGTTGTTGATGCGAATACAGGTGTATTAAATTTCTTTGGGATGACAACATATGTGACGCACATTCCGATTTTACTTGTGATTTTACTTGTGAAGATACTTGTGAGACTTCTTCAAACATATGCTGGAAACCTCTCATGCTAAACCAACCCTGTTATTAATATTGATACCTCCAAATTCCTATTCTAACTATTAATTAACGAGTTCTACATTAATTGATTTTCTTGAATGTTGCGAAATGTCTGACAAATAAGTCGACGCGTATGTTACACCGCCAAACATTATTCTCCCAAAAAAAGTTTGTAATATATATTATTTATATTTATTATATAGAAGTTGAGAATTATATGATATATCTTGAATAAATAGAAATAATATCATATGTGTGAAATATAATATTAAAAAATGATATTACACATGCTCATAAAATATAGTTTATCATTGACGAATGATTAGTGAGTTTATCGTTGAGAGTTATGTAGTAATAAACAGATCATGATATGATAAAAAATTAAAAAGTTTGCATACCTGGATTGCGACGAGACTTATTTGATCAAGAGTAACCAGGATTAACTGAAATCGAGCGAATGTTGATCGTTGATATGGCCATAAGCCAACTGCCAGCAAAAGAATTCTATTGATGTTGAAATTCTCGTACGGATCGAAAGAGACCATCTCTCCTTGAATATAGAAACGCATCTGAGCGTGAAAATAGTTAATTTTTCATTCTTTCCCATTCTTCCGTCGACCGGTAAAATATGCCATTGTTTCCCTCTTTCTTGATGCATTTTTATGCAAATTATGTAATTTCACGAGACATAAAAAGTGGTAGAAAATATCTCTGAAATCGTAAAACTAACAGTTTCGTGCTGGAAGAGGATGGTAGATTAAGCAATCGATGAACCATCTCAGGAAATTTGGCAAGTGTTCGTTTCCCATACATTGACACACTCATCAGGTGAAACTTTCCTTAACAAATATTGCGCATGCGCTGTCGTAATGTCCCACGCTTCAGTCTAGCATATGTCCTCGTATGATATATACGTCTGACTTTCGACTGGAAAGTCGACCATTTCATTATTTGGTTATATTACATTCTGATTTATCTGCAATGAAATATCTTCCCGTGAAGTACCATAAATTGTAATTAAAAATTTCGAGCGTTTCTTAGATGAAAAATGAACACTTCTTAACGATTTTGGACCTCACACTTTAACGTTCAGACAACGAAACCCTGAATCTGACTCAAACATATCTTGATGGTCATTGAGTAACAGATGTGTCTTTAGTTTTTTCACTTGCATTATTATTTTCTTAATAATTATTATCACAAAACATATAGTGTATAATTTTAGCAGCGTACATTAACAACTCCGAGCTTAGTATGAAAAGACCTCTTACGAGATTACTACAACCCGAGATTTTTTGTGCAAGATCTGTAGTCAGTTAAGAACTTGTACAGGAGAATGAAAATTACGTGGATGAGAATACTATGAAAGTTTCTTTGTGTTGTCATTGAATAATACAATCTGAAAAACTTGAGACAATGTCATTAACTCATTACATCCATACACAGTATGTTCTAGCGAAAAGGTGACTGGTGTCAAACGAAAAACAAGGCGGACCTGCCGCTTTCCCAAGTTTTCCGTTAAAATGCGACGGACAGTGGTTTTAGAAATACCAGTGAGTCCCTCAATAAGTCTCGCAGACACATAGCCATCAGTCCGAAAAAATAATAAAATATAGATACCCAATTTTCGGAAATGCGTTTATTATTACGGATATTTTAATCATTGTTTGACTTACAGTTTAGCCCTTTGCCTAGAAGCAGTTGTACTCAACTGTGTACATAAAGAAAAATAAAGCGGAGCAGAAAGTTTAAATGATAAATTGCAGTATACATTCCGCGGTCAGTAATATTGTAAGCTGCAAGTAATAGATTGATCGAGAAAGTTTCTTTAATAAATTAGTACAACCAAATTTAAGTGGTCCTTCTCTTTTTCCGTGAGTTGTCAAAAATACTAATTATAATATTTATATTTCTTACATATAATAATTAGTTGCCACTATAGTTGTATTATACTGCTCATAAATGAAAAAAATGTTATATGACACATAAAATTTAATATCAAATAATTAAGATATAGATGTTAATGAAATAATTTCAAATGACAGTGATAAATAATTTATTACGTGGTAAACTGTAAAACATTGGCGTATCTGGTGAGGTTAAGTTTAATTAACAGAATTATTACAAACAAACATTGTTTTCGTCAAACATTGTAATCGTGACGTTGAATGTTTTAACAAGTGATAAATTCTTGTGTTATCAGTTTTGGGTGGAATACATGACGGTGAAGTATGATAGAGACACGCTAATTAGCTGTAACAAACAACATTTTTCTTCGTGCTGTTTGTGCCAGATCGACGCTTAAAATTGAAATATCTTTACATACAGTATTCTTCCTACCGAGGTAAAACTTTCCATAGATCCTGTTATTAGTCCACCGATATTGAGGGTGAAGGTCTTGGTGCCCCTTTGCAAGAGAAATAGTATCATTCTTTGAATGTGTAAAGGTGCTGCGTACCATTCGATGTTGTATCTATAAAATGAGAAGAAAAAAATGAATGCAGATAACAATTAGCTCACAATTGGCATATTTTTGCCTATTATAAACAGATTTGAGTATTCGAAGAAGGGAGTTATGTTTATAATGTTGCAGCACACGCACGATTTGAAAGCTTCTCAAATTTCACTCTCGTTATTAATCTGCACATCGATACACGTAGTATATTAATAATAATTTTTAGCAGTTATGTGAACAAGTCTCTTACGTGGTTACAAACACGTGGTCGTTGTGATCCGTAACTTCTTGTGCCGCATAGTTGGATAAGAACATGTATACGATATCGATAAGTGCATAAATGAAATGCATGCAGAATTCATCTGTGTCACCACCGAATGATACAATTTGAAAAACCTGAGGCAACAAGACAAATTAAAATTTATTATTTATACAGTAAACGACTTTATGTTTAAACACGTCTACAGAAATTTTTTGTTATAGTAAGATAGGAAATGCGTTAAAAAAAAAGATAATATAATGGTAAATAAACACATTCACCTTATCCCCATGTTGTATTTAACACAGGACAATTATATTACACATATTATATGTACACATAAAGTACTTAAAGTTTAAGAATATGAAAAATAGGAAAATAATCTAGCTTCATATGCAAATAATATTCCTTTCTTCTTGAAAATCTGTTACATTGTAATTGGTATGTTTCTAAACATTATTGCTTAATTATTTTTACACGTACAACATCCGAATTATATATATTTTATATAATGTATTTTTTTTAACATTATATGTATAAAATGACATGTAATCCGCGTTTAGATGACTACTTTGGAAAATTAATATACTCACTCGAAATAAATTAAGACTCAAAGAGAGCACGCCGAACACTAGTAAGTACATAAACATTCCCTCGAAACTGCATACCAACAATTCGGAAAATCTTTAAGAACAGAAGAAGAAAATGTTATTATACACATTTTATCGTACAGTACGCATTTTATTACACTATCGAATAAAAATCGACTTTAAAGCCTTTCGATGAATGTCCACAGCATAAATGATTTCCTTATGAATCTTTATCCCTTCCTTTGGACCGATTTTCCGAAGAATATCACTCGATAATGCTCGTTGTATGCGATAACTACAAACAATTTCATTTGTTGCAATTATATAGTTTCTTCTTAAATTTGTATGGAGTGACCATGAAGAATTATTATGTCGCAATTTAATTTATTAGTTGCTTGTAAAAATGTTATAGTTACTTTCTTAAGTTTTTACTATGTTCTTATTTAGTCAAAATACTAAAAGTTTTGCACAAATCTAATATTTTATTAAATATTGCAATATCTTCCGGCATTTAGCTTTATGTTAAATTTTTTTCTTCACCTTGCAATTCTGAACATTCCACAGATGTGTACGACATACGTTATGATCATTGTTCCCGTGCCGATTAATATAATAACTCCAATACAATATGATGTGTCCATGTGCAATAAGATTAAAAGGAAGTATTCTTCAGGATCGACGAAGTATTCGGTCATGATCTGTGTCTTGTAAGGCGTTCTCGATTTATTCGAAGTTAGAACGACATCGAGTATGCGCGACCAAATTGGCAACGAAAAAATACCGCATATTGCGCTGACACAGCTCACTTTAAAATTGTTGAAAAGAAGTATTCGTAGTCCGCAGCTTCTTTGTTCTCATAAAATATCTAATGCTTATTTGTTTTATTTGTATTGATCGTTTACTCATTTCAAATTATTATGTTCGAATATAATCAGATATCTGTTAAATATGTATACAATAATTGCATCATATTGTTTCTTACATGTAATTGCAGTTGTGATAAATTTCGCGTTATTCCCATATTTTCTTATAATAGCGATTTCATTCTCGTCTTTTAATTCGTTACATATCCGTTGAAGTTGCTCAGTCAGATAAATCACCTGTCATATCAACGAAAAAACGTGCATCGTTTTATGTGGTGAAGGTCGAAAAAGGATCGCTCGGCGTGGGGAACTATTTATTGGAAATACATCTATTGCAACAGGTACTTAATCATTTACTCAACTTACTGTTTGACCGTTTGCCCAAAAATAGTAATGTTCGATTATGAACATAATACAAAATAACGTGGAGGAAAGAATTTTAATGATAAGTGTAATAGTGCATTCCATAGTCATGAACGTTGTAAGCTGCAAATAATAGACAGTGATCGAGAAATGTTCATTAAACATTTAATAATACATCCGATTAAATTTGTTAATTATTATTTTTCTCCCGTAAATCCTAAAGGTAGAAATTACATTACTTCCAGGCTATATTATATTATGCTTTTAGGTATACAATTGCAGAAAACATAAGTCAGTAATGAGTAAATTAGGTTGTTCATGCTAATACATGTATATTAAACTACGTTGGGATGATAAAATGATTGACGGTGTAACGTACATTCTGATTTACTTGTGAGACTTCTTCAAACATATTCTATAAATCTCCCACGGCGAACCGACTCTGTCTACTCACTAATAATGATAACTACTAAATTCCTATTTCAATATATTAATTAATTAATTCTGGATTAAGTAATTTTCTTAAATGTTGCGATATATCTGACAAATAAGTTAACGCGTACGTTACTCCGTCAAACATTAACCTCCCAAAGTTTAATATATATAATATTTATATTTATTATATAGCATTTGGAAACTATATGATACATTTTTGATAAACATAATTAATATCACATGCATAAATATATAATATTAAAAAATTAATTTATATATATTTATGGAACATAATTTATCATTAACACATTGAGTGCCACGCGCATTTCGGAGGAAATCTCGTTCAGGCCAAAAAATTAAAATTTTTTGATAAGAAATATTTAAATATATTAATTATACGATTCTGAAATTACTTATTAAACTATGTAATTTTTTTAGTTTCACATCGTACTTTATACTGTCAGTCACCGGTGACTGACGTGGCACTCAACGTGTTAACTAGTGGTGCAGTGATAATAATTCATCATAATTTAAAAAATTAATATCAAACTTAAATTTAAACAAATTAGCATACCTGGATTGCAACGAGGCTAATTAGATCAAGAGTAACTAGGATTAATTGAAATTGAACGAGGGTTGAGCGATGATACGGCCATAAGCCAACGGCAAGCAGAAGAATACGATTGATATTGAAATTCTCGTACGGGTCGAAAGAGACCATCTCCCTTTGTGTATTGAAACGCATCTGAATGTGAAAATAGCTGATGTTTTGTTCTTCCCCACTCTTCCGTTGATCGATAAAATATTCCACCGTTTTCTCTCTTCTTGATACATTTTTATACAAATTGTCTAATATCATGCGATATGAAAAGTCACGGAAAATATCTTCGTGATATCGGAAAATACATGATTTAAAATTTCATGGTAGAATAGGACAGTAAATTAAGCGATCGATGAAATGTTTCAGGAAATTTGGCAGATGTTCATTTCTCATTCAGTAACACTCATCGAATGAATTTTTTACCGAACTTTGCGCAAGCGCTATCACTTTTTTGTTGTGCCGCACGTTTCATTTTATTGTGTGGCTTCGTAAGACACACATCGGAGCTTTGAAAAGAGAGTTAATCAGTGGATCGGTTTTATGTTCTGGTATCAACTATAAAATCATTTGTGGTAATGTATTGTCTATTGTATCCACAAACTTTGTCGGGAAGATTTTCAATTTTTTTGTAAGAGTAATTTGTCACGTATTTTGAATGCAAACGGGCAAACTTGTTAAAAACAATAAAATACAGTTTTTATTACACGTAATTCTATTGTACATATGTGCAATATAAAATTCCGCGTTGCTTTTTCTTTATGAAGGCGATATCCTATCTTCTAGCTTGTTACATATCCTTCCATGTTCCTTCAGTAAATATCTTGCTTATCGTAACATGAATAAAACGTAAACCGTTCAGCATCGCAAAGATTGGAAAAGTATAATAGAATACGGAAACCGACTTTTCGAGGAAGGGTTTCATATTTTAAAGGAGTTACCGTAATGGATATTGTTTGATACAGTTTGGCCGTTTGCGTAGAAGCAGTTGTACTTAACTGCATATATAAAGGAAAATATAGCGGAGCAGAAAACTTTAATGATAAATGCCGGTATATATTTCACGGTCAGAAATGTTTAAGCTGCAAATAATAGATTGATCCAGAAAGTTTAAATAATAAATTAGTAGTATGTCTGACCAAATTTAACAATTATCCTTCACTTTTCTCGTGTGCTGCAGAAAAGGACTGCTTACAAAACTAATTATAAAATTTAATTTATATTTCTTACATTTAGTAATTAATTACCACTATAGTTGTATTATACTGCTTATAGTTGAAAAAAATGTTATATGATATACGTAAAATATAATATCAAATAATTAAGATAAATCATAAGTTCATGAAATAAGAGAGTAATTTCATATGCCAATGATAAATAATTTATTACTTGACAAACTATAATAACGTTGTCGTACCTGATTAAGTTCAGTTAATAGAATTATTATGGACTAACATTGCATCAGACATTGTCAAATCGTGACGTTGAATGTTTTAACAAGTGATAAATTCTTGCGTTATCAGTTTTGAGTAGAATAAATGACAGTGAAGTAGGATAGGGACACGCTAATTAGCTGTAACAAACGACATTTTCCTTTGTGTTGTTTGTGCCAGATAAACGCCTAAAATTGAAATATCTTTACATACGGTGTACTTCGTACCGAGGTAAAACTTTCCATGGATCCTATTAGTAGTCCACCAATGGTGATGGTGAAGGTCTTGGTGCCCCTTTGCAAGAGAAACAGTATCATTCTCTGAATGTGTAAAGGTGCTGCGTACCATTGGACGTGGTATCTATAAAATGAGATGAAAAAAATGTATGGAGCTAACAATTATCTCACTATTGGCATATTTTTTGCCATTTTATACAGATTTGGATATTCGGAGGAAGGAGTTAAGCCTGTAATGTTGCAACATATGCACGATTTGAAAGTTTCTCAAATTTCACTCTCGCTATTATTCTGCACATCAATATACGTAGCACATTAATTATAGTTTTGAGCAGTTATGTCAACAAATCTCTTACGTGGTTACAAACACGTGGTCGTTGTGATTCGTAATTTCTTGTGCCGCATAGTTGGCTAAAAACATATATACGATATCAATAAATGCATAAGTGAAATGCATACAGAACTCATCTATGTCGCCACCGAATGACATAATTTGAAAGACCTAAGGTAACGAGACAAAAGAACATTTATTATTTGTACAGTAAACAATTTTGTATTTAAAGACGGCTACAGAAATTTTTTGTTATTGTAAAATAGGAAATGTGTTAAAAAAATAGACAAATATAATGTTAGAAAAACACATTCACCTTATGAATATGTTGCGTTTTTACACAGGCAAATCATATTATGTACAGTTAAAGTACTTAAAACTTAAGAACATAAAAAATAGGAAAATAATCTAGCTTTACCTGCAAATAATATTTTTTTTTTTTTTGAAAATCTGTTACATTGTAATTGTCATAATATTAAGTACTAGTGCTTGATTATTTTTGTTTTACATATGTAGCATCTGAGTTACGCATTCTTTTATATAATATATTTTGCTAATATTATACGTATAAAATGACATGTAATCCGCGTTTAGATGTCTGGTTTGAAAACTAATATACTCACTCGAAATAAATTAAGACTTAAAGAGAGCACGCCGAACACTATTAAAAACATATTCATTCCCTCAAAACTGGATAGCAGCAATTCGCAATATCTTTAAGAACAAGAAAAGGAAATGTTACTATACACATTTTATCGTACAGTACGCATTTTATTATACTATCGAATAAATATCGACTTCATAGCCTTTCGATGAATGTCCACAGCATAAATGATTTCCTTATGAATCTTTATCCCTTCTTTTGGACCGATTTTCCGAAGAACATCACTCGATAATGCTCGTTGTATGCGATAACTACAAACAATTTCATGTGTTGCAATTATATAGTTTCTCCTTAAATTTGTATGGAGTGACGATGAAGAATTATTATGTCGCAATTTAATTTATTAGTTGATTGTAAAAATATTATAGTTATTTTCTTAAGTTTTTACTATGTTTTTATTTAGTCAAAATACTAACAGTTTTGCAGAAATCTAATATTTTATTTAATATTGCAATATTTTCCGGCATTTATTTTTATGTTAAATTTTTGTCTTTACCTTGCAATTCTGAACATTCCACAGACGTGTACGACATACGTTATGATCATTGTTCCCGTGCCGATCATTATAATAACTCCAATACAATATGATATGTCCATGTGCAATAAGATTAAAAGAAAGTATTTTTCAGGATCAACGAAATACTCGGTCACGATCTGTGTCTTGTAAGGCGTCCTCGATTTATTCGTTGTTAGAACGACATCGAGTATGCGCGGCCAAATTGGCAACGAAAAAAGAGCGCATAGACTGCTGGCACTGCTCACTTTAAAATTGTTGAAAAGAATATTCGTAGTCCGCAGCTTCTTTGTTCTCGTAAATATTAAATGCTTTTTTTGTTTTATGTGTATTGACCTTTTACTCATTTCAAATTATTAAGTTCGAATACAATTAGATATTTGTTAAATATGTATACAATAATTGCATCATATTGTCTCTTACATGTAACTGCAATTGTGTACAATTTCGCGTTATTCCCGTATTTTTTTATAATAGCGATTTCATTCTCGTCTTTTAATTCCTTACATGTCCGTTGTAGTTGCTCCAACAGATATTTCACCTGTTATATCAACGAAAAGCGTGTATCATTTGCGTCTTGAAATTCGCGAAGGAATCGCTGGGCGCAGGAAACTATTTATTGGATATATATTTATTGCAACGTGTACTTTAATCATTTGCTGAACTTACTATTTGATCGTTTGCCCAAAAATAGTAATGTACGATTATGAACATAATACAAAATAACGCGGAGGAAAGAATTTTAATGACAAGTGTAATAGTACATTCCGCGGTCATGAACGTTGTAAGCTGCAAATAATAGACAGTGATCGAGAAATTTTCATTAAAAAATTATTTATATGCTGGATTAAATTTGTTAATTATTATTATTTTCCCGTAAGTCCTATAGGTAGGAATTATATTACTTATAGTCTATATTATATTAGGATTTTAAATATATAATTGCGGAAAACATAGATAGGTTAGTTAATAACTAAGCTAAGTTGTTGATGCGAATACATGAATATTTAACTTCTTTGGGATAATAATATTTGTAACGGTGTAACGTACATTCCGACTTACTTGTGAGACTTCTTCAAACATACTCTTGAAATTTCCCACGCCGAATCGACTCTATTGGGATGATGCATAATTATCCGCCGTTTACTTTGTACGTATTTATTACTTATGAATATGGGCGTTTGTTTATTTTTCATTAAAAATCATTCTTCTATATTTTCTTAATAGAAATGCGTGTAGAAAATCATATTCATCTGCGCCATGTTATGCTCTACCACTTCGAGAAAGAATGGACTGCGGCACAGTCATTCCACGATTTCAATGATGTTTTTGGCGAAGGAACTATCAGTGAAAGGCAGTTTCGAAGAGTGGTTTTCTTGATTCAAATCTAGCGACACAAGCATGGAGGACAAGTTAAGAAGAGGACGGCCATCGGATTTCGACGATCAGGCACTTCTGGCAGCTGTGTTCCTTCGCCAAAAAGATCATTGAGATCGCGGAATGACTGTGCTGCGGTCCATCTATTCTCAAAATAGTAGAGCATAATATGGCGCAGGTGAATATGATTTTCAACACGCAATTCTATTAAATTAACATAGAAGAAAGTTTCTTATTAATAAAACAAACAAACGCCAATAATAATAAGTAATAAATACGCAAAATGTAAACGGCGGATAATTATGCATCAACCAAATACTTACTAGCAATGAAAACCTCAAAATTCCTATTCCAATCTATTAATTAATTAATTCTTCATTAAGTGATTCTCTTAAATATTGCAAAATATCTGATAAATAACTCGACGCGTGCGTTACACGAGCAAACATTAACCTCCCAAAGTTTAATATATGTATTATTTATATTTCTTATATAGCATTTGGAAACTATATGATATATCTTTGATAAACATGATTAATATCATATGCGTAAATATATAATATTAAAAAATTAACTTACATATATTTATGGAACATAATTTATCATTAACAAGTGATGCAGTGATAATAATTCATTTTATGATAAAAAATTAATATCAAAATTAAATTAATATAAGTAGCTTACCTGGAATGCAACGAGGCTTATTAGATCAAGATTAACCAGGATTAATTGAAATCGAACGAGGTTTGAGCGCTGATACGGCCATAAGCCAACGGCGAGCAGAAGAATCCGATTGATGTTAAAATTCTCGTACGGGTCGAAAGAGATCATCTCCCTTTGAGTATTGAAATGCATCTAAATGTGAAAATAGCTGATGTTGCGTTCTTCCACATTCTTCCGTTGATCGATAAAATATTCCACCGTTTTCTTTCTTCTGAATACATTTTTATGCAAATTGTCTAATATCATGCGATATGAAAAGTCACGGAAAATATCTTCGTGATATCGGAAAATTCACGATTTAAAATTTCTTGGTAGAATAGGACAGTAAATTAAGCGATCGATGAAATGTCTCAGGAAATTTGGCAGATGTTCATTTCTCATACAGTAACACTCATCGAATGAATTTTTTACCGAACTTTGCGCAAGCGCTATCACTCTTTTGTAGTGCCGCACGTTTCATTTTATTGTGTGGCTTCGTAAGACACACATCGGAGCTTTGAAAAGAGAGTTAATCGGTGGGTCGGTTTTATGTTCTCGTATCAACTATAAAATAATTTATGCTAAGGTATTATATATTATATTCGCGAATTTCTTCGAGATGTTTTAAATGATAGAGTTACTCCTTTTAGATGTTTTCAGATTTTACATTTTAACGTCCAGATATCGAATCTCTCAATCTAACTTATATTTAACACGATCGTCATTACGCAATGAAGGTGTCTTAAATTCTTCACTTTTTAATAGTAATCAAAATACACACTTTATAATTTTTCTTTTAATAAAAGAATAATACTGATTGAGTAATTTGAATGCAGACGTGAATGCAGACATGTGTACTTTGAAGCGCTGTGCAGATCATTGCAGTGTGAAATGGATTTTAGTTATCGTTTGCGACATTTTTCATATATTTTTTAGAATCAGGGTTCGGATCTCTTGTTACAACATGACAATCTCTACATTGCCTGTGCAATGGTTGCAACCATCCAAAATCTGCGCCTCAAGTGTACTTTCTTTATCCGTCGTACTTACCTGATATTTATCTCTAATGTTTATCGCATTTTGGGCCTCTCAAAATAGCGATGAGAAAAAACTTTTAAGTCTGATGAAGAGATGCAACAAGTGGTGTATGAGTGATTGCACATGCGACCACAAGATTTTTTTTTAAAGGAATCCATACATTTTGTAAGCGTTGGCGAACTTATTAAGCTTTTAAACGTAATGAAGACTATGTAGAAAAATGATATTAGTTTTAAACCACCTTTGTTCAGTGTATTATGAAAAAATATTCATTTGTCTCACTCTTATATATACGTACATACATACATACATACATGCATACATACATACATGTATACACACATACATACGTACATAGATACATATATAGATACATATATGTAAGTATACATACACACACACATACGTACGTACATACATACATATATACGGGGCATCTGACACAAACAAACATGTGCCATCCGTCACATACTTGTAGTTTAAGTCAATGTGGACAAAATGTCTTCTGTTATTAATTATTGAAAATGGCCATGTACAAAAACATCTTTAAATAATAACTAAAAAATTTGCAGGTTACTTGCAAAACGTAAAGGACTCTTTCGTTCAGATTGGCATAATCTATAAATATATAACAGTTTTCTTCGTAATTCCGAATTGAATAGATCGTCAACAAATTTGTTTGCATTATAACCAACTCTTTCTTTTCCTCCCTCTCTCATTTCGTCTTGCTATTTAATTAGATTTTACACTAATATATCATTTTGCAACACTGTTGGTTTATTGATCTCATTTCCATGTAGAATAAAGGACTGTGAAGTAAGATAGTGATGCGCTTGTGATCTGTAACAATATACGTCCTCGTTGATATTTGTTCGTATCTAGTGTATTTCGTTGAGTAAGTTTTGACGGATAGAAAATCTTTCATACTGTGGAGGCACTTTCTAAGGATGCCACGATCAGTCCACCAAGTTTCAGTTTGAGATCTTTGATGCCAATTTGTATCAGGAACAACATCATCTTTTGTATATCCAATGGAGCTGTGTACCATTGAACGTTGTACCTATAGAAGAAAGAGATACCGATAATTGAAAAAGAAGAAAAAGGTACGACGAGAAAATTTCTATGTTTTGGTGAAATAAAAATTTTTCAAAATGTCCAGTATCTGTATGTACATCTAACGAAATACAACATGAAACCTAACAAAATACAATTTCTTAAAGCGGATATACATAAAGCATCACGTTATCGTACTTGTACAGTGTGAAGATTCTCTTACACTGTTTCGAACACATGATTATTGTGATCCGTGACTTCTTGCGCGATGTAGCTCATTAGGTATAAATACAAAAGAATAGAAATTACAAGCGACAGATGTAACAAAAGTTCTTCGACATCGTCCATGAATGTCACAAGCTGGAAAGTCTAAGACGCACATAATTATTATATAAATTCCTTCTGTGTTTGACGATTAGTTATTCTTTAAATAAATCTGTTTGTCGAGAAAGAGTTGAGGGGATAACAAATAAAAGAGCAAGGTGCACATTTTAATTTTGCTATGTTTTGTGGAAATTTTGCACTTTTGTGGTTAGACGATTTTAGAATTGACACGGTGTGAAAGTGAGGTCGTTATTCGTTCTTGTGGTTTCTTCGTCGTATATATATATTTCTTTTCATTTATATGGGTTTTGTAAATTTAGATATTATGAAATACCGCATTGGTTATTTAGATATATATTTAAAAGTAGCAGAAAGACTTACACGGAACAGATTGAGACTCAAGCAAGCCACACCAACCGCCAATATACAAAAGAACATTCCTTCGAAACTGGTTACAACAAATTTAATGAACCTTATGAAGAACAAGAAGGTGTGTTATCGCGCATACCATATCTTTATCAGTGAATAAATACCTCAAAGATTTATGATGAATGTCCACAGCGTAAATTATTTTCTTACAAATTATTACATCATCCTTGATGTTTGGTATGATGTCGTTGTTTATGGCTTGCTCTATACGGTAACTATAAATAATATATTCTTGTTACAGTTATATAATCTAATTAAGTCTGCTAAATATAACAAGTAAAATTTTATTTATAATCCCAATTAAGCCAAGTGATTTTGTCCGATTAATCTAACATCCAAATATCCAATTTATAACCGGGTTAACGATTTAAACCGGATAACTGATTTTTTTAACTTGATTAATCAGAATCAAATTTTCTTAGTTATTCGAATATTGTGATTAACAGGATTGAATGATTAATTGGTTTGAATAGTTATCCGATTAACTGGATTATCTGATTGATCGAGTTCAAAAAATCCTACATCCGTTTTTAAATCGTTAAACCGATTATGAATCGGTTAATCGATATAGTGATTAATCTGTTTTCACGAGCCCTAACCCTAATATCCGCTAAACCATTTTTTAATTTTATCTTTATAAACTTATTTCTTTACCTGGCGATTTTAAATATTCCGCAGGCATGTTTGAAATACGTTAAGAACATCGCTGCGGACGCAACCGTCGCGATCGTTCCAATGGAAAATGATACATTCATGTGCAACATAATCAGGTAGAAATATCTTTCTTGATCGACAAAATATTCCGTTGTGACTTGCAACGTACTATGTGATCGGGAGTCATTTAAGAGTAGGAGAAAGCCAAATATCCGCGGCCACACTGGCTGCACGTTAATAGCAATTACGAAGCACATCGCAAGCACTAAGGATATTTAACAAAGTAATCATCAAAGTCGTTAATTTTTCGAAACATTATATTGTTGCATTGATTTAACGTTGCTCTCTAGAGATTACTATATTAGACGTTTCTTTCTAAAACAGTCAACGGATATTCCCTTACATGAAAGTGTAATCGTATAACGTTTCGCACTGCATCCATAATTTTTTATGATACCGATTTCATTCTCATCCTTTAATTCATTACAGATTTGTTGAAGTTCCTCCAATAAATATTTTACCTACCAACGAAGAACTAACGAACTTACGTAATTCCACGTTGCGATATTGTAACGAGATTGCGCAAGAGAAATAAGAATTCACTTATGAGAAGCATTTCTAATAGGATATATACACAAAATGATTACCTTACATTTTGAGTGTTTATGCGAAACGCGTTGTATTTAATGAGATAAATAATGGAGATACATGTGATAGAAAGAACATTGATAATAAATTCCGGAGTACATTCTGTGGTTAAAAAGGCCGTAAGCTGCAATTGATAAATTTTTTTTTTAATGACATTAAAATGAATCGATTTTTCTATTCAGGCTGCAAAATGCGAGTTTAAAACAGTCAACTACATTCTTAGGCGCCTCGTAATACAGCGAGCAGTTTGCAATCACATTGCACAATAGTTGTATTAATATTAATATTATTAATTGTATCTACACTAAAAAAAAGATGAACGGTTTCCATAACTAGCAGCACGGATTACTTTACGTACTTGGAATACGATGGAGCTTGTCAGAATACCGATAATTAAGATTATCTGAACCCGGACGAGTTTCGATTGCTGATAAGGCCATAAGCCAATCGCCAGCAAAAGAATCCGATTGACGTTAAAATGTTCAGTTTGTATACAGATCATCTCTCTGCGGACGCTGCGATACGTTTGACGGTGAGGAAGCCGTCGAGGCTTCGCCCATCCCCACTTTTCGACCGTTCGGTCGTATATTTCAGTCTTACCATTTTCCCAACTCTATTTCTATTCTAACTATGTAACAACGTAGACGATCTAATTTGACATAAACGTAGCGCAAAGTGGCGCGAAATATCACCGTGTGATAGGGACACTCGCGGTTTAACGTATTCGCCGGTGAAAAGTACGGTAGTTGCGTAATCGATTGAATACAAACGTAATTTCAATGGACGTTTATTTCTCATCGAGAAAATATTAGCGAGAGTACACACTTGTCGATGAAGCGCCACGCAGATGCAGTTACCACCTCGCGCAGCAACGCGTTTTCACTTGCTTCATTCTTGTGCATACACTCGCAAATTAGGTTTGATACTTTGAAGAGACGTTAGTCTTCCTGCCTTCGAAACCAACATACCGGCTATCAATTTGTTATACCGATAAGAGGCCGCTTTTTTACTGAAAATATCTCGGTTTTACGTTCGCCCTGGTATGAGCTACTTAGTATCTATCACATTTTTGCGACTTTATTCATATACGGGAAAAATTAGTATCAATTCAAAACTCATGTTCTTACATACAAGCAAGAATATATAATTTTATATAAAGATAAAACTTGCTTACATGAAGAAATTCTACATAGTTTCACTAAAAATGTCATATTCTTATTATTCAAAAATAATTTTCCTAAATTGAGAGGAAAATTATTAAATAGAAAGATATCTTCAAATTGATACAATTCTTGGTTTGAAGATATCGATCTTTCTATTTAATATCTTTATAAATATTCCTTCCTCTCAATTTATGAAAATTATTCTTGAGTAATTTGAATATAATATATTTAGTGAAGTTATATAGAATTTTTTTCATATAAGCTAGTTTTATTTTCATATAACATTATATATTCTTTCTTATATATGAATATATGTCTTGAACAGATACTAATTTTTTTTCCGTGTAAATCGGCAAAGTTTCTATCTAATATTTTAGTCGGCTTTTTGCTAGTGTTTAACTAAGCTCTCTTTGAACGCATATATATTATATTATTATTTAGTAATTAACAATTAATTCTTACGTCATTGTCGCGTGGAATAAAGGATGGTGAAATAAGATATAGAGGCACTTGCCAACTGTAAGGAAAATTGTCTTTCTTTGTAACGTTCATTCGTAATATTCTGTATGTTTGATGTATTGCGATGTAATGTGAAATATTATTCTGACCGTGGAGGCACTTTCTAAAGATGCCACGAACAATCCACCGAAATTTAATGTGAAAGCCTTAGTGCCCTTTTGCAACAAAAACAGGATCATCTTTTGTATGTGCAACGGAGCTACGTACCAACGGATATTGTATCTACGGAAAACATTAGTGAGTGATAATTGGAAGAAGAGACAGAATAATTATCAACGAACGTTTATATATATCTGCGGTTGTCCCAGAGCGCTCAATAAATTACGCATCTTCTATTTATTTATATTCGCTATAAATATTCGTATTCGTTTCATAAGTTGTAATCACAAAGCGACTCAGCTGGAGCAAGTTATTTCACACATGTAAATACAATAACTCTCTTACGCTGTCACAAATATGTGCTCATTAGAATCCATAATTTCCTGTGCGACATAGTTCATCAGGAATATATATAAAAGAATGGTAACTACGAACGCGATACGTAATATAAATTCTTCAATATCATCCCCAAACGTCACGATCTGAGAAATCTGAAGTACGAGTCTAAGATGAGTTACATTAGATAAAATTAGAAATTTAAGATAGAAGAGCAATCAGTAAATAAAATTTTCTTTGTTTCGTAAAATTTATAATTTTTTTTATTATCACAATTGCATATTTAGATCTTTATTATTTATATAGTTATTAGATATTATGTAACTTTTAGTTACGTATTTTAAGAATTCGGATTTTATGAATTGCTACAATGCTATTTTTAAAATATGTTTAGACTGAAAGAAGACTCACGCGGAAAAGATTAAGACTCAAGCAACTCACACCAAACACTAATAGGAAAAGGAACATACCCTCGAATGTGGATAGAACGAGTTTAGTGAACCTTCGACAACAGAATAATATAATTATTGTACATACCATATAGCTGTCGTTGAATGATTACCTCATAGCTTTGCGATGAATATCCACAGCATAAATTATTTTCTTACAAATCATTATCTCTTCCACCGGACTAACATCTTCCACAATATTGATATTTATTGCTTGCTCCATACGATAACTACAAGTAATTTTGGCTATTATTATTTGAAACTCATTGGAAATGGGTGAAATTCTACCCACATTTGTACGATTGTATTCATGTATTCGCTCACTTCTTTACCTGGCGATTCTGAACATCCCGCAAACATGTTTGAGATATCCCGCGAGCATTGTCCCGGTTGCTATAGTTACGAGCGTCCCTACACAAAGAGTCGCGTTCGTGTGCAGCAGAATGAAATAGAAGTATTTTTTTTGATCGAGGAAATAGTCACTCATAATTAATATCACTCGTCGTGGTCGGGTGTCATTCACAAGCAAAAAAATATCAAGAATGCGCGGCCACATTGGCAGGAGATTAGTCATAACTAGGTAGAACACTGAAAGCACTAGGGATGTTCAAATAGACAGTTTTAAAAATTGTTACTTTCGAAACTTTCAATATATTATTCTAAAATAAAAAAAAAACATTAAAGCATCGAATGTTAAAGTTAAAAAGCTCCAACTATATCATTCTCCAAGCACTTCCCAGTCTGGTGTACTCTCGCAAAAGAACGAATTATTGAATATAAGTACAGAATACTCTTTGAATATTTTAATTCTATATAATTATACTTTCAATAAAATATTAAAAAGGATGTGTGTTTCTACAGATACGCAAACTTCTATATTTACATTTTTCGTTACTTATTTTTGTATTTACTTTTTATTAGATATTTTATATTACACTTTTATGTTTTGGTAAAAATAAGGCAGGCAGAATAGCAAAATGCTTGGCCGTTAATTTTTAAGCTTATTTTATTCATTAACAGAAACAAATAGAAATCAAAGAATGTTTCCTTACGTGTAATTATAATGGTAAAACGTTTTATGACGGTCGCATAATTTTCTAAGATAGCAATCTCTTTCTTATTCTTTAGCTCGCTACAGATTTGCTCAAGTTGATCCAATAAATATTTCACCTGCCAATGAAGACGAATTTACGTCATCCTTTAGTGTAATATTTTACGATTTATTGTGGCATATAAAAAATTGATTTGTCATTTAACTTATTAAAGTGCACACAAATGCTCGACTTACATTTTGGATTTTTAACAGGAACGTGTTGTATTTAATAAGATGAATGATGAAAATGAACGAAATGGATAAAATATTGATGACAAGGTCCGGAGTATATTTTGAAGTTATGAATGTTGCGAACTGCAAGTGACAAATTCATGAATGAAAGGGAATGAAAATATTTATCTACTTGGTTAAGAAACTGCGTGTCTGCAGAATAGTCAGTCGCGTTTTCACACGCAATAATTCAACGCAAAGTTTACAATTGTCGAAGACGGTAATAATCAAATATGCTATTATTATACACACACATTTATGTATTTAATATTATATAATTTCTTTTAAATTCAAAAAAATCGCTGCAATTAATAGTATCATTTTATGTACCTGTAATAAAATGAAGCTCGTAAGAATACCAGAAATCAAAATTATCTGAATTAGGGCGAGCTTCGTTCGATGATAAGGCCATAAGCCGATCGCTAGCAAAAGGATCCGGTTGACGTTAAAATGTTGGTATAAATCGAAACAGACCATCTCTCTGCCAGCACCACGATATTTTTGACGAGGAGCAAGTCGTCAAAGTTTTGTTCACGCCCACTTACTAGCAGCCCGATAAAATTTTCCAATTGTGCTATTTGTACAATTACATCCCTATTTTAACTGTACACTAACATAAATGGCTCAATTTTCTAGCAATCTAACTCAAAGCGACGCGAAATATAGCCGTGAGATAGAAACACTTGCCGAACCAAGAAAGCATTTCCGCCAGCGAAATCGTCGGTAGGTCGTGCGATCGATTCAAAATAGATGTCATTTTAACAAATGTTTATTTCCCGTCGCGAAAGAAAAATGTCAATAAAGCCACTTGTTGATCGAAAGCTGCGCATGTGCAATCGACACAGTGCAGCGGAGCGTTTTCCCTTTGCGCTTCACTTTCCAGTGCGCACACCTGTCAGTTATGTCGGCACTTTCGGCGAAGTATCAACCTTTCTATCTTAAAAATCGACATATTAACTGTCGATTATTATATTTGGTGAGGTCCTTACGTACATTGTATCGCAGATTTGCGTTCTTTCTTGTATTTTCTTAAAGTCACAAATTATATGTTACTATAATTTTACTAAGAAGAGTGTCGTATATGTTACATTTTTTTCTTTGTCATTTTCTTGGCACCTACAAATGTATTTGTACATTGGCTAACTTTAACTGATCTGATTGATACTGATTACGGCGAGTATCGTTTGTGTCTAGGATTCTTTCACTAAGGTTTATTCCATTGTATTAAATCTCGTGTCAGTGCCGCGTGGAGTAAAGAAAGGTGAAGTAAGATATCGAGGTACTCATTATCTACAACAATATGAGTTTCTCGTTTTGATTAGTTTTTCTAAACAAAACATATCGAGTCAAAATAATCTTACCGTGGCGGCGCCCTGTAACGATCCCACAATCAATCCTCCGATATTTATATTAAAGGCCTTGTTACCCCTTTGTAATAAAAATAATACCATCTTCTGTACGTTCAAGGATGCCACGTACCATTGAACGTTGTATCTGCAAGATGACAACGCAACAATACAATTGCGGGGAAAGGAATCGCAAATAATTATCATATATTCTCTCTACACGAATTCGTTTAATCGGGTTTGTCAATTTGGAATTTGTAACTATAATCATACAGTGAATTAAAATCAGACGATCATTTTTGTAATAAGTGTTACTCTAATGTTAGTGACAGTAATCTAATATGTATATATTGTTATTGCTCCTCTTTTGTTGGAACAATATGAAGATACGGTTGGTGAAGAAAATTACTATATTTTAGCGATATTAACTTTTTTGGTCTTTCAGTGCGAGTGAGATTGCGATATGTCACTTACACGGTTGCGAACACGTGGTTATTGTGATCTATGATCTCCTGTGCCATGTAACTGCCTATGGCCAAGTAAGAGAAATGAATTATGAACATAATGAGTACCGAGAGCTCCCCGACGTTGTTGTATTCGGCTGTTAGCGCTTGAAAAAGCTAAGGCACGAACATACAACAATTCATGCGAGAACTAATCATTGAAAGTCGCCAAGCGAAATCTCGATGGAAATCAATCTCGGCCGAGTTTGCAAATATCTTTATAAAAAAAAGGTACAAACAAAAAAACGGGAAATGTAATAATAAATTACACGATGTCTTACACGAAGGTAATTGAGACTTTCGCAGATCACACCAACTATTATTAAAAGGAAGAACATTACTTTGAATTTGGATATTGACATGTTGGAGAACCTTCGAACAGAAAGAAAGAGGACACATTATCACACGATACATTATAACGTATTACCGGGCAGAATACCAACTGCATGGCTTTACGGTGGATATCCACGGCGTAGATTAAATCTCCGTAAATGGATCTGTCGTTTCCCGCATTGTTTCTTTGTACAGTCTCGATTGTCATCGCGTGTTCAATACGATAGCTACGAATGATTTGTTTTTACTGTTATAATTACGTTAATTTCTATGAAACAAATATCGACTTTATTTACAATTACATGAAGCTTTTCTCCGCGTTTGTCGAGAGGACGTATTGCGCACAACGTATATACGGATTCCCATATATCTCCGTTTACCGATTTTCTTCCTCACCTGGCGATTCGAAACATTCCGCACGCATATTGAAGAAAGGTTACCAATAGCGTTCCCGTTGCCAGCATTGTAGCTGCACCAATTATAAAAGCTGCAATTGCGTGCAGCAAGATCAGATAGAAGTAGTCGTTTTGATTGATGAAATATTCGGTGACAAACTGCAACGAGGGCCGCAGTCGGGACTTGTTTAAAGGAGACAGTGTGTCAAGAATAAGCGGGCCAAATGAATACGAAAGTATGAAAGTCGCCAAGATTATTAAAAGCACTGAAAAACGAGGAATAAAAAGTTTCTAAAATCGATAAACTCGCTGTGCCAAAAATCTAATCGCACACTTGCTATATGGCCTCAAATGTAATATGTTAAGTTACGTTTCTTTATGAAAAATAAATCGAATTTCCTTACTAATAAGTCCAGTGGTGTAACGTTCCGCAAGCTGTCCGTACTTTTTCATAATAATGATCTCATTCTTGTCTTGTAGTTCATTGTAGATACGCTGAAGTAGTTCCAGCATAAACTTCACCTGTCAGTTTAAAAGTAATCAATTCCGTTTCGCTTTCATCGTAGCACAAAAGGGGTCGTGTCGTTTTTCAAACATTATTCTCAAACATTATGTTTCGTGTGTGCAAATACAATATACGGTGTACAGTCTACTTACAGTTTCTCTGTTAAGCCTAAATGAGATATATTTGATGACGAAGGTAGTGAAAAATAACGTGGAAGATAGAACGTTGATGACGAGTTCCGAAGTGCATTGTAAAGTCAGGAACGACGTTAACTGCGGGCAATAATTTTATTCTGACGATTACATCACAATCACCCTAATTTTATTTCCTATGCAATTAGAGAGATTAATCATGAATTGTCTTTGTATCTGAATAAGATGAAAATGATTGGAGAGGTAGTGCAAATGTTGATTTATTGCCCGATCGTAACGTACAAATAAAGGAAATTTTGGAAATTTCACTCGCCACTTTTCGTGAGCTTTAGATATATTGCAGTAAAGCGAAAAATAAGAGAAGTAAATTTTTTATCAACATTTTCTTTACCTAGGTGTTAACACACCCCCCAAAGTTAATTCCATACATATGTGTATTTGATTATGGGTGGATATTAAAGTTGCAAGAAATATAGAATAATCTTTTATATAAAAATTGTACGATATTTTTAAACCAATTAATATTTATGTATCTAAATTTTTTACAAAATATTTTATTTCTGAATATATAAGCTCTCCTCTTATATTTATTTTTCCGAATTAAACATCTCAGTAAGGACAAAATTAAAAAAAAATTTAGACAATCTCAAAAATTGTACACAAGAAAATTCATTTTTGGAATCGTACTTTTTTTTTAGATACGAGTTGTGTGAACGTCGTGTTTTAAATAGTTTTACATTTGCAATAGCAGAAAAAACATTATAAAAAGATCGTATCTATTATATATTTTTCATATTTGCTATATATTTAAGGCTTCTCAAACTTGATGGGCAACGCCTCCAGACCTTTCCTTGCAAAAATGTTAACGTACTTGAAATAAAATGAAGGTTGTCAAAATACCGAGAAACAAGATTAGTTGTAATTGCACCAGCTTGGATTGCTGGTAAGGCCATAAGCCAACAGCGAGCAATAGAGACCGACTGAGGCTAATGTGCAGCGATTCGATGCAGATCATCCTTCGGCGAGCGGCGAGACACATGTGACCGCGAAAAACCTCGTGAAGTGTCGCTCATCCCGCTTTTTCGATCGCTTCATTGAATATTCTATGGTTTCGCACCCTCCGGCAGAAATTCTAACATTAATTACACAATTTAACGGGAACGGCGCGGAAAAAAATGATAGGGAAAACACCACCGTGAGAAAGCGACACTCGCGGTTCAGCACGCTTCTCGTGAGAAGTGCTGTATGATTAAACGATCGATACGACACCGAAAGAAATTTGACAGATGTTTATTTCTCATACAATACAAATACACGCGGAGGGGCTGCTTTGTCGTTCGAACGCAGGCGTGAAAGTTATTCCCTTGGCGAGTGCGTCACCGTGCGTTTCGTTCTGTCGCATGCACGCTCGCAGATCACGCTGAATCTTTGTGTAGAAGCATCAGTCCACCTGTCTTGGAAAGGTGCAGTCATGGATAGGATGGTTACGACACTTTTTCTCAATGAGTTTCGCAACGCATCTTCGTATTCAGTAAGAAATATATCTTCTGAGAATTATAAAATAATTATAAAAAGCAAATTCTCTTATGAGGCATGGGATGCTTTGTGAAACTCATCGAATAAATGCGTCGTTATTTTTCTGTCCATGAGTATCCTGGCATATTATCGACACATCGACTCATCGACTCGTTGTTCAACAGAAACAACATAATCTTTTTTTATAAGAGCTATGTACCACGCTGTATCTGCGAAATAACGAAAAATTGGCGAGTATTTTTTGGAGACTTCTCATAATTTTAATGAGTGCAGGTATTTCGTTCGTTTCGTGTACAATACTCAACATTCATTGATAACATCGCAATACGAACACTCGTGCATGTGCCATACCGTGGCGATTCATTTATACGGTTGTAAATACGTCGTTGTTGTTATCCATAANGATACAAACACTCGTGCATGTGCCATACTGTGGCGATTCATTTATACGGTTGTAAATACGTCGTTGTTGTTATCCATAATATCCTGAGCGTAGAAGCTCGCGAACAATATATATACAGGAACAATAGATACGTATGTGAGGCAATAGTACCACATATTTGTTATCTTCGTAAGATATAATCTGGAAAATCTAAGATGTCGCGGTTACGCAATAATTCTTTTATACGTGTTTTGAAGATATCATTTTACTGGATGAGTTGTGTTATAAAAGAAGATAATGTTGGAAATAACATCTTTATCTAAGAATATTTAAATAATCTTAAAAATTGTTAGTTTCCGATACATTGTTCTGAAATATTTAGTATATAAACATTACATATTAAAGTTGGAATTTTTAACATTATCGTTTTCCATCCATTTTCCAATCTCGCATGTGTTCATAAATAATTAATTGTTAAATATGAAGCATTTTAGTATTTAAATTCTAAATTATACTTAAAAATTTCTGTAATACTTAAATTCTAAACTAATCTTTCAGGAAAAATATAAAGGACGTACACCTTTGCAGATGCATAGGCTTTTATAATATAGTGACTTATTTTTTATTTTCTAATTTTCATAAGTATTTTTATTAAATATTTTTTAATATACTTTAATGTTTCGATAACATTCGAGTAAATAAAGTGATAAACTGCTTAGCCTTTCATTTTTCACGAATTTATTGTTTATTGTTTATTTTACTTAATTATTAATATAAATTTTTTAATCTCGCTATTTGTACAATTCCAGTTCTACTTCAACTATACACCAACGTTAATAGCTTCAATTTTACATCAACCTAAAGCAAAGCAGCGGGAAATAACAATGAGATAGGAATACTCGCAACCAAGGAAGCGTTTCCACTAGCGAAGTGGTCGGTGGGTCGTTTCGAAATGGACATTTATTTCTCAAAAAAATGTCAGCGGGGCTACTTGTTGATCGAAGACTTGTACATTTACAGTCATCATCGAATAATGAAGCGTTTTTTACGTTTTTTATTTCGGTGCACACACTTGTTAGTCGGAATGTTCGACGAGGCATCAGACTTTCTACCTTAAAAGCTGACATACCGACTGTCTCCCGATTGCCTTCACGTACATTTCGCCGTAGATATCGAGGTTTTGCATTCTTCCTAACGTTTTTCTGACACCTTACCTTTCTTCAAAAATCTTATCCATGTTACGACTACGTAAAATAATGAAACGTGTGTAAAACTTCTACGAAACGAGGAAGTGTCATTCCGATTTTGTTTTAATGTATACAAACGTTATGTTTGTTTTCGACCGTTAAGCTCTTTATGCGTTAACGCTTTACTTATAAATTTTCCTTCAGTTAAAATCACAAATTATATGTTACTATAATTTAACTAATAAGATTGTCATGCTTGTTCCGTTTTCTTTTGTTATTTCCTTGGCATCAATACATGCTTGGTACAAATGCATTTCGTTCGTTGGCTAACTTTAAATGGTCTAATATGATGGATGTCATAAGATTACAGCGAGTATCTTTTGTGTATCTTTTGTGTCTAGAGTTCTTCTACTAAGGTTTATTCCATTGTATTAAATCTCGTGTCAGTGCCGCGTGGAGTAAAGAAAGGTGAAATAAGATATCGAGGTACTTATTATCTACAAAAATATGAGTTTCTAGTTTTGATTAGTTCTTCTAAACAAAACATATCGAGTCAATTTAATGTTACCGTGGCGGCGCCCTGTAACGATCCCACAATCAATCCTCCGATATTTATATTAAAGGCCTTGTTACCCCTCTGTAATAAAAATAGTATCATCTTTTGTACGTTTAAGGATGTCCCGTACCATTCAATGTTATATCTGCAAGATGACGACGTAAGAATGCAATGCGGGGAAGGAAAACATAAACAATTATTACATATTCGTTCTATGCTATTCGGGTCAATCAGGTTTGTTAATTTATATTTTTCGATGAAATTTCTTCATGTTTATCGAAGAGAAATTTATATAGGAGAAAATTCGAGAAGATGATTACCGACGATTCTCATTAAAATTTAGAATCGCGCATCGAAGAACGAGTGCCCTCGTGAGGAAGTCGCACTAAGAAATATGTATTTGGAATTTGTAACTCTAATCATACAATGGATTAAAGTCAGGAGATTATTTTTGTAATATGTGCAACTCTAATGTTAGTAAAGGTAATCTAATATGCAAATATTGTTATTGGTCCTTTTTTGTTGGAATAATAAGTAGATACAGTTGGTGAAGGAAATTACTATATTTCAACGAGATTAATTCTTTTGGTCCCTCTGTGCTAGTGAGATTGTGATATGTCACTTACATGGTTGCGAATACGTGGTTATTGTGATCTATGATCTCCTGTCCGATGTAACTGCTTATGGCCAAATAGAAGAAATGGACAATCACGAACGTAACGGACACCGAGAGTTCTCCGACGTAATTGTATTTGGCTGTCAGCGCTTGAAAAATCTAAGGCACGAGCATGTTACAATTCAGAGCTAATAATCATTAAAGGTCGCCAAGAGAATTTCAATCGAGATCAATTTCGGCCGAGTTTGCAGGTGTTTTTATTTAAAATATAGTGAAAATTGAAAACGGGAAATATGTCTTACTCGAAGGTAATTGAGACTTCCGCACATCACACCGACAATTATTAAAATGAAGCACATTACTTTGAATTTTGATATTGACATGTTGGAGAACCTTTGGACAAGAAAGAAGACACGTTATCGCGCGTCACGTCATAACATNTTGCTTACGGCCAAATAGAAGAAATGGACAATCACGAACGTAACGGACACCGAGAGTTCTCCGACGTAATTGTATTTGGCTGTCAGCGCTTGAAAAATCTAAGGCACGAGCATGTTACAATTCAGAGCTAATAATCATTAAAGGTCGCCAAGAGAATTTCAATCGAGATCAATTTCGGCCGAGTTTGCAGGTGTTTTTATTTAAAATATAGTGAAAATTGAAAACGGGAAATATGTCTTACTCGAAGGTAATTGAGACTTCCGCACATCACACCGACAATTATTAAAATGAAGCACATTACTTTGAATTTTGATATTGACATGTTGGAGAACCTTTGGACAAGAAAGAAGACACGTTATCGCGCGTCACGTCATAACATATTTCCGGTCGAAATACTAACCGCATGGCTTTGCGATGAATATCTACGGCATAAATTAAATCCTCGTAAATGGAACTCTCGTTTCCTGTATTTACGCTTCGTACGGTCCCAATTGTCATCGCATGTTCAATACGATAGCTGCGAATAATTTGTTTTTCTGGTGTTAGAATTACGTTAATTTCTATGAACCAGGTACCGACTTTATTTACAATTACGTAATGTCTTTTTCGGCGTTTGTGGAGATAACAAATTGTACACATCGCATATTCCGCTGTATCTTCGCTTACCGATTTTTTTGCTCACCTGGCGATTCGAAACATTCCGCACGCATATTGAAATAAGGTTATCAGTAGCGATCCCGTCGCCAGCATTGTGACTGTACCAATTATAAATGCTGCGATTGCATGCAGCAAGATCAGATAGAAATAGTCATCTTGATTGACGAAGTATTCAGTGACAAACTGCAACGAGGGCCGCAGTCGGGTTTTGTTTAAAGGACGCAGTGTGTCAAGAATAAGCGGCCCAAATGAATACAAAAGTATCAAAGTCGCCAAGATTATTAAACACACTGAAATACAAAAAATAAAAACTTTCCAAAATCGGTAAATTCGCTGCGCCAAAAATCTAATCGCACACTCGCCAAATGGCTTCAAATGTAGCTCGTTAAATTGCGTTTCTTTATGAACAATAAATCGTATTGCCTTACTAATAAGTCCAGCGATGTAACGTTCCGCGAGCTGCCCGTACTTTTTCATAATAATGATCTCATTCTTGTCTACTAGTTCATTGTATATGCGTTGAAGTACTTCTAGCAGAGACTTTACCTGTCAGTTTAAGAATAATCAATTTCGTTTCGCTTTCATCGTTACACAAAAGGGGTCGTGTCGCTTTTCAAGCATTATTTGCAAACATTATTCTTCGTGTGTGCAAATATGATATATTGTGTACAGTCTACTCACAGTTTCTCTGTTAAGCCTAAATGAGACATATTGAATGACGAATGTAATGAAAAATAACGTGGAAGAGAGAACGTTGATGACGAGTTCCGAAGTGCATTCTAATGTCAGGAACGACGTAAGCTGCAAGCAATAATTTTATTACGATATTTACATTGCAATGGCGCCAATTGCGCCAGGTCCTATGAAATTAGGGAAATTACGTACGAATCGTCTTTGCATCTGAATAAAATGAAAGCGATTCGTAATACAAGAGTTGATTTATTGAGGGGTCGTAATGTACCAACAAAGGAAGGCTTCGAAATCTCACATGTCACTTTTCGTGAACTTTGAATATATTGCAGAAAAACGAGAAATAGAAAAGAAAATCTTTTTGCAAACATTTTCTCTATTTAGGGGTTGAAACAATCTTCTGAAGTTAATTCCTCATATATATGTATTTTATTATGGTTTGATATAAAAATAGCAAAATATATAAGAAAATGTTTTATTTCAATGTGTTTTAATGCTTTTGATGCGGTTAATATTTATGTATCTATATTTTAACAATATGTTTTGTTTCTCAATATGAAAGTTCCCCTCTCATATTTATTTCTACTATCTAAACATCTCAATGATTACCAAATTTAAAAACATTCTACACCATGTCAAAAATTTTATCTAAGAAAATTAAATTTTGAAAAAAAATTTCTTTCAGATACGAGTTGTACGAACGTTTTAAATAGTTGAAAATTTGCAATAGTAGAAGAAACGTTTTTAAAAGATCGTATCTATTATATATTTCCCATATTTGCGATATTTTTAAGGCTTTCAAAATTCAATAGGGAACGCTTCCAGACCTTTCCTTGCAAAAATGTTAACGTACTTGAAATAAAATGAAGGTTGACAAAATACCGAGAAACAAGATTAGTTGTAATTGTACCAACTTGGATTGCTGGTAAGGCCATAAGCCAACAGCTCGCAATAGGGACCGATTGAGGCTGATATGCAGCGATTTGATGCAGATCATTCTGCGACGAGTGGCGAGACACATGTGACCGCGGAAAACCCTGTGAAGTCTCGCTCACCCCGCTTTTGCGTTCGCTTCATTGAATATTCTATGGTCTCGCACCCTCCAGCGGAAATTCTAACATTAATTACACAATTTAACGGGAACGGCGCGGAAAAAAATGATAGGGAAAACACCACCGTGAGAATGAGACACTCGCGGTTCAGCACGCTTCTCGTGAGAAGTGCTGTATGATTAAATGATCGATACGACGCCGAAAGAAATTTGACAGATGTTTATTTCTCATACAATACAAATACACACGGAGGGGCTGCTCTGTCGTTCGAACGACGCAGGCGTGAAAATTATTCCCTTGGCGAATGCGTCACCATGCGTTTCGTTCTGTCGCATGCACGCTCGCAGGTCACGCTGAATCTTCGCGTAGAAGCATCAGTCCACGTGCCTCGAAAACCGATGTGCAGTTCTGGACAGGATAGTTGCAACTTTTTTTCTCAATGAGTTTTGCAACGCATCTCGTGTCCAATAGGAAATGTATCTTTTGATAATTATTAGAAACAAATTCTCTTATGGGGCACGGGATGCGTTGCGAAACTCACCGTAAAAAAGTTTCGCAATTTTTCTGTCCGTTACTGTACATCAGTATACTATCGACACATCGATTCGTTGCCGGTGAGTTGTCCAGATTAAAATGGTCATTTATATTACTTATATTTATCTGCAATAACACTTGAAGAGTAAAATTGATTTAAGCTGAAAACAACTATTTCATCATGTTATGAATCTTGCTATGTAGAATACAAAACCGTGAAATAATACATCGATATAGTTTGGAACTCAGTATAGTCGAATTCAGTAGTACTTTCAGTAGTATTTATGTCTCTATTGTTTTTATTAATATTTGTCCTAATATCAGTTTATAAGGGATTATTGATGCACACTTTTTTTACACGAAAGGGAACAATTATGACAAGATCATTTTTGCATTTTTATGTAACAGTACCTTTCGTAATTTATTGCTTTTACAGCAGAAATACTTTAAAAAGTCAAATTACTAAGCAATTTACATCGAAAATAATTCACACTGAAAATCATGTATCTAGGATTACTTTTGGATTCAATTGAAGAAAATCGACTTAACTTCCAACGTCGAAATAATTCCACTGTATACTACATATTTTGGCGTGTTGAATAAAGAACAGTGAAGTAAGACATCGAAGTGCTTATTAGCTGCAATGGAATGTATTAGCATTTAAAATGTATCGTATTCGACTAAATTATAATACACTATATGTCTTTTACCCTGGCAGCGCTTTCTAAAGATCCTGTGAATATTCCACCGAGAGTCACGCAAAGAGGTTTAGTGCCTTTTTGCAACATGAACAGTATCATCTTTTGTATACGTAAAGAAGCATTGTACCATTTAACGTTATACCTAAGGGACGATGAAAAACTAACCGATTAATCGCATAAAAAAGTGGAGATTCTTGAAAGGAACACCCAACAAAACAATATTCGTTTTATGCAAAATACGTTTTTTTATTTCTTCTTAGTTCTAATTTTATTTGTTATATTTTATCTTATATCTGTTAAAATTAAATATTATCTCTTACACAGCAGCAAACATGTCGTCATTATGATCCGTAATTTGTTGCGCGTTATTGTTAGCAAGTATTATGAAGATGTTAGTGGTATTTAAACAAATAAAAGGTATTATCAGTTTTTCCAGATCGAATCCAAATGTTATTACCTGGAAAATCTGAGACATGAGTTTCACGCTGGAGCTCAATTTTTACATACGCTTAATTTAACTTAATTCGTTATAATTGCTAATGGAAATTAAGCTGTCCTAATGTAAACCAAATTTATAAAATGATATATATTGTTTGTGATTATTAAAGCATGGACGAATACTTATGGTGAGGACAAAACTTACTCGAAAAAGATTAAGACTCGTAGAAATTACTCCGCTCACTATTAAGAGGCAAAAGAATATTTGCAATTTGGAAATAAAATGTCGTATGAACCTAAACAGATAAGTTATCCCCATGAAAATACCGCTACCGTTAAGAAGTATATATCATATACATGGAAATATCACAGGGAGAAGTTTCCCGTGTTACATTTTCATTTAGATAGTTACTCGGCAACCAACTTTCCTCCTGACCCCTTTATTTTCAATCTTCAATACATGTGGATAATTGAGTTTTACGTTAAAAACTTGTTAAAATAGAAACGATTTGAAACTCATAGAAGATATATCATATTATAAGCACAGATTTATTGGGAAAAACTGTCTATATAGTGAATCTCATGATAAACCGTATGCATTTATTGTATATGTCCGATCGTTACTAACCTTATAGCTTTTCGATGCATATCTATGGCATAAATAATCCCTTCATGAATCAGATTCTGATTTCTCACGCTACAGATCATCATGGCCTGCTCCACGCGATAACTGCAAAATATTAATATACTGTACTTCTTACGGTAATCTAAAAGCGCATACAACACACAAGCCAGAGGAAAATATGAGCCACTAAAAAATATGAACGAAATATGAATGTCTGCGAACGGCGAGGCATTCGTAACCCCGTTGAATTAACTTGAGACAATCAATCAGGAGATTGCTAACAATCGAAGATTGTTTTTACACTTCGTATTCTATATTATTTTTTGTTGGATATCACGTAAAGTAAAAGAAACTATTCTTTCTTTATCTGATCAAGTACAATATAATATCCAATTATACATTTATATGATGTTATACATTTTTATAATGATTGTTTAACAGACACACATGCTAACTGAATTTCTGTTAATCGGAATCGTTTAATCGGAAATTGCGTTAATCGGATAAAAGTACTTAACGTTTAATTGGAAGCCTCAAAGTCGTTCGGATACATTACTTGATCGGTTGTTTTTGATCAAAACCGCTGATCTTTTCTTTCAGTGTGAATATTTCTTCACCGTCTGTATCTTTTCACTTATTATCATGTCGATTTTCTCACCTGGCGACTTTGAACATTCCACAGATGTGTAGAAAATACGACATGCCGGTTGTTCCGGCCGCTAATAATGCAGTTGAGCCCACGTAATATGCTACGTTGGAGTGCAGCATAATCAAATAGTAGTACCTCTCTTGATCGATAAAGTACTCAGTCGGAATATATATCCGCGTATGAGGTCGAGATTCGTTCGCGGGCCATGCGATGTCGAACATGCACGGCCAGAATGGGAATAACGTAAAAACGGACATGCCACACGTGGACAAAACTAAGAAATGATTCAAAGCAACTGTCACATAAATCGTAGATTTTTAATATTCCAAAGTACAAAATCGTCAAATACTTCAAGCTCTTCCTTCTTCATTCTCCTGTCTCTGCTCTTTACATTAAATTTCCACGAACGCGTCACATACGGCGGCTTACTTCAAATTTCATGCTCATATATTTTCTAATGTCTAATCAGAGACGAGACGAAAAATACAGTTTGAAAGGAACTGGCTGATATGATATCTCCGCTGATATCTCGTCTTAACAATGCATAAATATGTGGAAACTTTCAAGTATGTAATATATTTTAAGTATATAATTCATTTTTCGATAGATTTTTCGATAGATGATTATATAATATTCAACGGCGTGCTGACATGTAATGTTCAACTTGAAATAAACAATTAAATATTTCGCCATCCGCAAGAAACTAAAAGAGATTGTCTTACTCGTGAGTATGCCAGTGTGATATCTAGCCATATTCCCGTATTCATTCATAATGGCAATTTCTTCTTCGTCATTCAGCTCGTCGTAAATATGTTGAAGTAGTTCCAGTAAATGTTTTATCTACCATTGCAATAATTTTCTGTGACATTTGCTTTCTTCGGAATTAAATGAATAATTTTTAGACAGTGTATAATTTTCGGAACGCGAAATGCTTTTTATTGAAAATTACGAGCATGCAAAGTAATCGATTGACAACACGAACGATCCCCTTAAAAATATTTCGCCGTTTTTAACCCGCGAAAATTGTTCATTTCAGTAGTGAAATCCTGCATTTAGTTGAATATATATAACCCCGTTTTTAAGTAGGAAAGAAGTATTTTTCCTTAATAACGAGGAATTATAGCGAATTACATATGAATATATCCAAATGGTAATGGTAAACTATCTACTATCTATTATTGAGTAAAGTACTGTATAAATTTGAGGTGTGTAAACGTACATTTAAACATTTAACTACGAATAAATGCATAGCTCTTTGTCGTACTTCTTTTCATATCGAAATGAAGCCGAATAAAAGAGAAACATATGAACATGCTATCACTCATCAGCTGAAAAATGAATTTCGAAGACGGAAATCTTCTCAAAAATATTCATTCATCATACTCCCGTATACTCGTCATATTTCTTCGTCTAATAGACTGTGTGTGCCTGAGAGTGTAAGAAACGAGCATAAAAATGATACAGTTCAAAAACGCGCTAAAAAGGCGCTATACGAGGAGTAAAAACGGCGAAATATTTTTGTAACGGTTGACAATGTGCCAATTGTCTACTTACGGTTTTTAGGTGAATCCAGTACGCAGTGTATTCAATTGCATAAGCGATGAAGAGAAACGTAACAGAGAGAACCTCGATGACAAACTGCGGAGTGCACTTCGAAGTCGCGAATGTTGCAAACTGTAAGAAATAACAAATTCCTTATAATATCTCGTCGTAATGGTAACTTTTACGTTTTATCAGCAGAAGTAAAACCTTTAAATTATTAGTTGTTTAACTTGCTTCCGTAAAGGACGATATGTTTTGTAAAAAAATTGTTATGAGATAAAATTAAAAATCTCAACGTACCTGAACTAGAATAAAAGTTATTAAGGTGCCACTGAACAAGATTCGTTGCAGTCGAGTGAGTTTGGACTGTTCGTAAGGCCATAAGCCAACCATAAGTAAAAGAATCCGATGGATACTGAAATATTGGGTGTTTACACAGATCATCTCTGCACAAATATTGACACGCGTTTGACCACAAAACTATGAGTGAAGGTTTTCACGTCCCCTCTCTTTTCGTTTAATCGTCTACAAGTTTTCTTTTCTAGTGTATATTTTGAAGTAAATTTCCTAATTCAATATATGCATAATACAGAATGACAAATTATATAGCCGAGAGATCGGACACTTGCGCAATTTAAGAGTTTCTCATGGTAATAAGTCCGTTGTTAAACGATCGATTTCACACCGACGGTAATTTGACAAGTGCGCTTTTCCCACGAAAAAATATTCTCGAGAGATTTTTTTCGTGCGAAAATCGCGCAGTCGCTGTTACCATCTTTCGGTGTTACAATTCCACGTACCTTTATCGAGCGAACATATTCCGGAGCTACGTTTGAATAAACAACGTTGAATGTTATGGTTCAGAATATCGTGGGCTAAGTACGTAACATCACATTTTATTAAAAATAACTTTGCTTCGACGGCCATAAAAATTCAACTATGTAAAATAAAAGGATTTAAGTATATTATAAATGACGAGAAAATTTTGCTTTGCAAACAGTGTATGTATTGCAGTATACGTTACATTACAAAAAATAAGCATTAGTGAAGCCAATGTTTATCGCTAATATCACTTATAGATTTATATATTTTATTAAAAGAAATTTTTAATTTAAACACCAAAGCTAAGTTGATATATAAGTTGAATAATTCATTTGTATTATGTATAATGTTGCTGACTTCCCATTCTATCTTCATGAATTACAATATTAGTTGTTTCCAGGAAACACATTTCATGAGTTTCTTACTTTTCCACACAAATGACAAACCTAGATTAAACAGTTTAGAACCAAACGAATTAATTAATTTAAATCTGCTTTAGTCATTCCACTGAATTATTTTCTTTAATCTCGTCGTATAGAATAAATAACAGTGAAATAGGACATCGAAGCGTTCATAATCTGTAAAGAAATGTTCAATCTGTTTGCTATTCCAAAATTCCTTGTATGGAAGAAAACTGCAAGAATACAAAAAAATTAAAAACTATCGTTCTTCAATGGTATATCAGTAATTTTTTCGTATTCTTGTAATTTTCCCGGTATGGGCACTGCATCGATGAAACATTAGTACGTCTTTTACCTTAGCAGCGCTTTCTAAGGACCCTACGATTACTCCTCCGAGATTCATATTGAAAGGTTTAGTGCCTCTTTGCAACATGAATAACATCATTTTTTGTATACTTAAAGGAGCCTTGTACCATTTGGCGTTATATCTATTTAACGATAAACAAATATACAGTCAACCAAAACGGAAAGTAAAGATTTGTAAAAGAAAAATGTATAACACTACCATGTTCGCGTCTTACGAATTATTGTGATCTCTTCTTGTTTTAATTTTATCTTATATATTTTATTTCATTATCTGTAAAACTGTATCTTACACGGTAAAAAATACGTGATCATTGTGATCCACAATTTGTTGTGCGTAATAGTTGGCGAGGATTATGTACAAATAAAATATATTTATAGAAACACAGGGCAATATCAGCTTATCGAAGTCCATTCCAGACGAAATCACCTGGACAATCTGAGATACGAGTTACAAATTAGTTAAATATTACGTGCATTTCGATTAAAAATCTATATTTTATGAATTGTACCGTGTTTCATAAGATTATAACTATTTAAAATCGTGAGTAATTACGATTCAAGTTGTCTTAACATAAAACAATGCTAAATATTCTGTTATAGCATTCCGTTGTGTGTATAAGAATACGGAAGATAAAACTTACTCGAAAAAGAGTGATGCTGGAAGCAACAATTCCAATCACTATTAACAGCAAAAAGCATACTACCATGTTAGAAATAAAAAATTCTATGAACCTAAAATGAGAAATAATGCTTGGAAAAAGTATGACTGCTATTAAGCAGGATGTATTGTAATATATTACTTCCTTTTATAGTTTTTTCATCTTTTTAAGTATTTTGCAAATATTTTAATAACTAAATCTGACATTAAAAATTAAAATGAATATATAATATAATATATATCGTTTCTTAAACAACTTATATATATATATAAGTTGTTTAAGAAACAATAGTCAATAAAGTAAAAATGAAAAATATAAACTAAAATAAGCAAACACTTCTCAGTGAACACGGTTTCGTAAATGAATCGTTTTCGTTTGTATATAAATATATAACGTTCTACGTCAAATTTATTCAGAATATTTAGTAATTTAAAAATCACATTGATACTCTAGTATTTTGTAAATAACACTAAGTGTAAAGCCTCGGCGGCCGAATTGGTTAAGGTATCCCGCCCGGCAAGTGGGGAGATCCAGGTTCGATTCCTGGCTGAGGCAATATTGTTCGCAATATTCAAGAAAATCAATTAACCTTTAATTAATTAATAGTTTGTGGGAATTTGAGGATTATTAATATTAATAATTGGGATACACGATCGATTTGACGTGGAAAGTAAATTTTCCGTGTACGTTTGAAAAATCCGGCAAATAAGTTGGCACGTGAGTTTATATTGACAAACATATTTATCCTTCATATAAATTTAACATAAATGTATTCACACCAGCAATCGCGCTTAGCTCTTACTGGCTTTTCTATGCTTTTTCATGATCGTGTATCTCGACAACCTGATACAATTTAATTTACTAAGTGTAAATCTATTGAAGAAATTATTTCTGAAGTGACATTATATAATACAGTAAACCATCATTGATACGAACCACATAGCTTTGCGATGTATATCCACAGCGCAAAAAATCCCATTTTCAATCAAATTCTGATTTCGTGTGTTGTTTATTTTATTTATTTTTAGAGTATACATCATCATGGTCTGTTCCACGCGATAACTGTAAATAATTATTATGATTATTTATATCTTATTATCAAGAATAACTTAGCTGCATTGCCATGTGTTAATTTACGAGAAAATTTTAGAAATAAAATGAACATAATCGCAGTCTCATTAAATTAGTTTGAGATAATAAAATATATTGTTTATCGCTCAAATTTTTATGTTCACTGTTAATAAATAGCGATGTCAATTGTTTCACCTGGCGATCCTGAAGAATCCGCAAACTAGCTTGATACATGCAACATTCATCGTTGATATCGCTAACAACACAACTTTCCCTATGCAAAATGCTGCATTTGTATGTAACAGAATGAGAAGGAAATGCTTTTCCGAATCAATGAAGTATTCTGTCACGATTTGCGGCGAATGTGGCCGAGATTCGTTTGCAGGTGACATATTAGCGAGAATGCTCAAGCAATGTGGGAGAAATGCAAAAATAGTTAAACCGCAAACGGCTATTACTAAAGGATAATTTAAAAAAAGCTGTCATATACAGGTAGCTTATTACATAAATCTAATTTGGATCAATCATCAAAAAATCTATTGTGATTTTTTATTTAATTATATTGAATAGAAACATATTTATAGCTAAGTCGTTATTTATGGTTCTATGCTGATATCCTGGTAATATTTTTGTATTTTTATCACATAAAGTGGCCAGCTTACCATCGAGGAAGACAGAAAATCGAGCAGAATTTTTTGACTGATCCAATAATAATAATTATCGAGTAATAAAAATTAAAATAGGTGGATAGTTTTACTTATAAGTGTGAGAGTATATATTTTCCCGGCGTTCCCGTATTCGTCCATAATAGCTAATTCGCTCTCGTCTTTTAGCTCATCACAGGTATATTGAAGTACTTCCAGCAAATGTTTTATCTATCGTTCGTTTTTGCAACGTTCAACAAAAAATCGAGTTCTAGTGCAGACTACCCGTACAGGAAAAGAAAGACCGTAAGAATATGACAAAATCACGACAAAAATTTTGTCTTATTCTTGTAGTTTTTTCCCGTACGAGTAGTATATGTGCTTGTATATTTATACAAGCGATTGTGAATGTTTGTTAATTGGTTACTCACGGAATTCATATTCAAACTGTATGAATTGTATTTTATCACGTAGATTAAAAAGACACATATGCTGCAGAGAACTTCGATAATAAACTCCAGAGTGCATTCCGAAGTCACAAATGATGTACACTGTGAGAAATGAAAAAGATGTTGAAATTTAAGTCATAACTTAAATCATTTTCTGCTTCTGTATGTATAATGATTGGACGGAAGATACATAAGTGCAACTGTAATAATTATACGATAATACCAATTATTTCAGTGAAGATCAACTAAGACTAACATAATATCAATGTTATAATTTTCCACTCAGCAATATAAATACAATATAACACATATATTATGTAACGTTGAGAAATTATAACATTGGTGTTATATTACTTTTATTAAATGGGTGTTCACATCTCGATATATTAATTAGGCTTAAATTTGTGCGTGATTGCAGTAATAACAAACGTTGTATTTTCAAACTCTTTGTAGTCAAATGCTTTACTTAGCGATCAAAAGTATTGCGTGATCCGTAAAATACCTGAAATAGAATAAAACTTATTATGATGCAATAGAACAAAGTCAGCTGCAGCCGAGTTAAGTTGGTTCGTTCGAAAGGCCACAAGCCAACCATGAGCAGAAGTATCCGGTTAAGAGTGAAATATCGAGTGTTCACGCATATCATTTTTCTAACAGTATCTGTACACGTCTGGCTATGACGAAATGAACGAAGATTCGTCTTTGTTCTCTTCTCGCCTGATCGTTACTGAAGTTCTCTCTTCTAGCGTGTGTTTTTAAATAAATGTTCTAATTTACTGTGCATGTATAATACAGAACGACAAATAACGGTAACACGATCGCGAGACGGGGCTCTCGCAATTTAAGAATTCCTCTTGAGAACAATACCATCATTAAACGGTCAATTTTACGCCAACCGCAATTTCACAAGTGTGCTTTTCTCACGGGAAAAATATTATTGAGAGCTTTATCGAAGTGGTGCTTACGCAGTCGCAGTTACCACTTGTCGGAGACACAAACCCACATAGTCTTGTCGAGTACGGAGTTCCAGAGCTTACGTTTGTGCAAGCAGCGTTAAAAATCGTTCTTCAGATTATCGTCGATTAAGCACATAACATAGCGCATCATAGAGCGTATGCGTATCGTATCAAAAAATAAATAAATAAATTCTATCAGGAATCAAACATATCTTCATTTGTCAATGTTATATATTGTTTAATTTCGTAGCATAATTATGCTGCAATTTCATGTACTTGTATAGCATACGTTTCATAAACTTTATTTCAGATTTAAATTATATATTTATATATAGGATCGTACAGGATTTTTAATTATTTTTACATTATCGATTGGTGGCGTACACAACGGTGAAATAAGATATCGACGCGCTCGTTAACTGCAACATATACGATGATTCTTTATGAATTTATGAAGTACGTTAAAGTAAATATATTTTAATACATATTAAAATTCATACCGTAGTGAATCCTTCCATAGATCCCACAAACAGTCCTACGAGATTTATGTAGAACATTTTAGTGCCTCTTTGCAACAAGAATAATATTATTCTTTGTATTTGTAATGGAGCAGTGTACCACTGAATGTTGTATCTGCAAAATAGTAACGAAATATCTAATTTCACAATAAAATTTAATAAATAATTCTTAAAACATATACTTTTCGTATGTGCGAAACATTTTCCAATTATTTATTTCAATTAATTTTACATCGTGTGTGTGTGTGTGTGTGTGCTTCTCATTTAACGAAATTTTTCTGCTTCTATCATACACACATATATAAATGTCTCTTACACGGTGGCAAATACGTGCTCATTATGATCAGTGATCTGTTGCGCGTTCAGATTAGACACAAATACGTATACATAGTGAGAAAGTAGAAATAAAGTGGATGTTATCGATCTTTCGATGTCGCATCCAGTTGAAAATCCGTGATAAATCTGAAACATGGTTGAATGCCTGAAATTACTCACGTTTTGTCATGATTCTACTCACTTAATGCTAAGCCGATTTCATTGGTCGTACACAATTATACACTGACTGTATATAACTTTTCATACTTACACGATAAAGATTGAGGCTTAGTGAAATCACTATGGATAACATTAACAGAAAGAAGTACATCTCGAATTTGGCGAAAAAGAGCTTTAGAAACCTTTGGAAACAATAAAGAAAATAATTTCTATCGAATAATCGTGTATCGCATATCTTACACAGCTAAAATATATCTTATTTGCTGCACAAGCATCGTAAGATGCTAACTTCAAAGCCCTGCGATGCATATCTATAGCGTAAATTATCTTCTTGTGCACCAAGCTCTTATATTTCGTGTCACTCATTTTTAAGGTACCGACCATGGCCTGCTCCATACGATAACTGTAAAAAAAACTGATATGCTGTAATCATATAACAATCTAGCCGCTTACGATGTTAAAATGCGATTGCATCCTGAAGTGGAAAAAATCGCAGTTTTGTCAAACCAGCTTGGGATGAAGAAACCCATCTCACTTGTGTGAGTTCAAACTTCGGTATCCGCTGCCGCGTTCTCACCTGGCGACCCTAAACATTCCGCAAACGTATTGCACATACGCTATGATAATCGCTCCTGTCGCCAATAACGTAGTTTCTCCTATGCAAAAAATCACGCTTGTGTGCAGCGCGAACAAGTAAAAATACGTCTCTTGATCGGAAAAGTACTCCATCGTAATTTGCAACGGAGGATACGGACGAGATTCATTCGCGGGCCATACGACGTCAAGAAATCGTGGCCAGAATGGAAGAAACGTAAAAACAGATATGCTGAGTGAGACGAGCACTAAAAGTTCGAGGAAATTGTCGTATAAATGTGACTTGCAACATATGCTGTCTTAAAGGAAAATTTTAAATAACCAAAGCACAAGAGCGGTGAAACGTCTTACGCGTGAGCACGCAGGTGTAACGTTTCGCCGTAGTTCCATATTTTTCTATGATAGCAATCTCACTGTCGTCCGTCAGCTCGTCGTAGGTACTCTGAAGTATTTCCATTGTAAGCTTTATCTATATTGTTTCGACAATTCTCTATGTTACATATTTTTGTTGAGTTCGACAAAATTGGTCGTTTAGCGGAACTGTGCACAAAACGCTGAAGCATGAGTGAAAAACCTAATACTTACAGTGTCCAAATTAAGATAGAACGCGATGTATTTTAACGGGAAGCAGATAAGGAAAAATGCAACTGACAAGACTTCGATGATAAGTTGCGGAGTACATTTCGATGTCGCGAATGTTGCAAGCTGCGCAAAACGATTTTGTTGGGGCTTTGGTGTGGCGAAATTTACTTTAGTATCTTATAAATAAGTGAAAAATCTTTTTAATAATTTTATTGTTCGATATATTTGGACCTTTTTTTGCATCACGAGTGTGAATAATCATTTCTAATATATTTCTGCCTATTAAACACTTGTCCAAATTTAGCTATCACGTCAGAAATTAAAAAAAAAAGACGTCTCTTTGGAGCCAAAGAGGCTAAAAACGATGATTTTTATTTTGATTTCATGTTACATCTCGACAAAATGAAAAATCATACTGAAATGAAACAAAATGCATTTTAAAGCTAAAAATTGATTCTTTCAGGGGACATTCACAAAATTGAAAAAAAATATTTGCCGGCAGTGCTGCAACATCATGAAAAACGCAAAATTGACATTTTTGGCTTCTTAGATTTCATTTTTCTGAAAATTGTGACGTGATGCAACCAAATTGGGATAACGGATTCGTATTTAGCAAACAAAAATATATCGGAAATGACTATTCATATTCGTATTGCAAAATAGTGTTGAATAATGTTATCAGACGCTTATCTATACGTAACTGAACAAAATGTGCACAAATATGATTATTTATATAATATAATTATGTTTAAATGTATTCGTGTTAATGATTGTATATTAATATGCAAATGCACAATAAAGTGTAATAGTTTATAATTACACAACATTAGTTGTCAGGTATTACATGCTAAATATTAAACGTCATAAGCAACATACCGGGAACACAATGGAGGTTATGAAGATACTGTAAATGAAGATCAGTCGCACTCGGTCGAATTTAGATCGCTCAAAGGGCCATAAGCCAATCGTTATTAAGAGAATCCGATTGAGATTGAGTTGTAGCGACTTCACGCAGATCATCTCTGCGCGAGTGCCGAATCGGGTTTAACCGCGAAAAAAAAAGTGAAGCTCCGTTTGTCCCCTCTTTTTCGTCGATCAAACATTTCGTGACTTTTCTCTCTAGCGAAATTTTCCGTCGTAAAATTAACGCGGGACGACGCGTACGACCGTAAAATGTGCAATTTAATAATTTGCCCGTTCCAAAGGAAGTCCGCGATTAAGCGATCGATTTTAGCGCCGGCTAGTAATTTGACATGTGCATTTTTCTCACGGAGGAACACGCTCGAGAGACTTTTCCACGTTAAAAACGCGCAGTCGCGGACATTACTTGTCGGAGTCACACTTCCATATGGTTTCAGCGAGTGTATATATACTTCGGAGCTTCGTACGCTTAAGTAGGATGTTAAGTGTCAGCATTCAGATTATTGTTTAAGGTCAGTTAAATCGCTTCTTATGAGAAATAATTTTGCTTTGAGGATGGTGGCACGTACGAGTAAGTACATGCGGTACGTATCGCAATTATCTGCATATATCGCATTAGAAAATAAATTCACAAGAAGTATCAAGTACTTAATGAACTTTTGATTTTGCGTGTTATTTAATTATGCAATAACTACATTAGACTACTTTGAGAATTTTCCGTAAAAACGAGTATGCTATTAAATAATTGTCTTCACGCCGATGGCAATTTGGCAAATGCGCTTTTCTCACGAAGAAACATTTTTGTAAGGCTTCCTTTAACTTCTTTTTGCGGGAAACTTATGTAGTCGCAGTCACCATTTTTTAGCGTCATAGGTACTCGTTTCTTTAGTCCAGCGTGTTTCGAAGTTACGTATGCATAAGCGAGTACAAATGGCTGTCTTCGGATCATCATCGATCATGTAATATTACTTTCTGCTCAAAATAATATTCGTCGAACATACTTGCGAAGCATAGTGTCTTTTAGACATTCATACGTTTTGATTCCTATGCAAAAAAATAACCATAGCTGTAATATTTAATAAAAATGCCGCGTAGGAACATGCGTAGGTTTCATGGAGCCTCGATCACTTTACCGCGTGTAGTCAAACGTCAGGTATGACCTATGAGGGGAAATGTCTCTCGCTTGGCAGATATATAACTAATTCTCCATAATTTCCTGCAATTGCAACAGTATGTAAATAAAAACCAGTTTCATAGGAAATTTCCATTTTTAAAAATAACGTCGTGAATTGTCAACATTTTATTTTTTCAGACCCAGGCATTTGTTATAAAAGGAAATTTTTAATTTGCACATAAGTGATAACTCTCGAAAATCTCCAAGCGATTGATCCAACTAGAACTCGTCGTGTTAGTTACTTCGAGAGATCGTCTCGATTATATTTTATTATATATTATTTTCCACCGTAGGTTTACAATTTTTACCGTATGGAACAAAGAAATGTGAAAAAATTGAAGCGCATTAAAAGAGTAACGAATTATGCCATTTACGAAGAGTCTTACATGTTTATAATACGTATCTTGCACTAGGAGAAATACATAAGCAATCAAAAATTGAGATTTGGACATATTGGATTATTGCAACGATGGTTATAATTTAACTGTGTGATAATTATATTGGAATCATAATTTCAACTTAATTTATATCTTGCACTAATGTTATTATATATGGTACAGCATCAGTTCAACAACTCGTACATCATTGTCCCATGGAATAAATAACGGTAAAGTAAGATATCGATGTGCTCGTCAACTATATAGTGAAAAGTGAAAAGTTCTTTTTAATATATAAAATATACAAGGTGACTAAATGCTACATACTACATTTTTACCCTTGTGAAACGTTCCAAAGATACCATGACTAATCCAAACAAATTCATACTGAAAGGATAAGTGCCCTTTTGAAGAATGAATAATATAGTCCTCTGCACATGTAAGGGAGTAATATACCAAGGGAAGTTATACCTACAAAAGAATAAGTGTGTCCGATCGACGATTTTGAGAAACTTAAAACTTAATTTTCATCATATCGATACACACACAAACACATATATACATACACAAACGTTAAAATGTTTCTTACGCAGTAATATATATGAGATTGCTGTGATCTTTAACTTGTTGCGAAATATAGGTGGCAAGAAACATTAGTACGTAGTTGGCAATCAGAAACAATAAAGGTGATATACATTTTTCCAAATTCACACCTGTTAATAGTTCCTCAGTAATCTGAAATATACGTATATGACGGCACGATTAATTTTTATACAATGTAATCAAGATCTGATGCGCCTATGAATGTAGACATATAAATTGTTTCGTGTCTTGCAAAATCCGTATTCTTTCATATATTCTGCATCGAACATAGCATTAAATCTCAAATTAATGTCCCTAATAAATCCAGTCTACGTAGCAGACTCATAGAAGTATTTTAGATATCATTCGTACTCCAATGAACAAGATCGTCATCCTATAGAAATACCGTAAAATTCAACGTGCTTTAATAGCGAAACGCAATACGTACCCGATAAAGATTAAGGCTCATGGTAATTACTATGCCTGTCATTAGGATGAAATACGATACCTCGATTGTGGATGAGAAGCACTTTATAAACCTTTAAAAATGACAAGGTATTATTAGTATATTACGGATTATATCCACACGTGGAATTCATTTCGATCATGAATACCAACGTCGAAGCTTTGCGATGCATATCTATAGCGCAAATAATCCTTCTATATACTAAATTATCATTGCTTATATTCAATATTTTTAGAGAGTTATTTGTCATAGCTTGCTCCACACGATAACTGCAAACAACTAACATTGCTATAATTATTCCACAATTTAACTTCGTTGTGAGGACTTCGTTGTGAGTCAACACTCAAAGAAATCCTGAAGTAGAAATCGCAATGTATCGTCGAAACCGTTCGAGACTGTTCAATACTGATTTTTTTCACCTTCCCAATTTCGACTAATAGTGTCCTCACCTGGCAATTTGAAACATCCCGCAGGCATATAGCCAATATGTGATAGTCATCGTTCCTACCGCCAGCAACGCGACCCAGCCGATGCAAAATGCCGTGTTTATATGTAGTAGAATTAAGTAGAAATATTCCTCTCGATTTACAAAGTACTCCGTAATGATCTGTAGCGAGGCGAGCGGTCGAGATTCATTCATGGACAACGTGGTATTGAAAATATGTGGCCAAAATGGAAGGAACACAAAGAGACATAATCCAATCATACCGATTACTGAAGGATGGTTTAAAAAAATTTTTATAAGCCTCTTAGATGCACTGATACCCTCAATATGCAAATGAAGAGTAATTGTCTTACATGTGAGCATGTAGGTATAACATTTCGCGATAGTTCCGTATTTTTTGATGATCATAATTTCACTGTTGTCTTTCAGCTCGTTGTACATGTTTTGCAGAACTTACAGTAGATTTTTTATCTGTCATTTCAATGATTTTCTATGCCGTTTGTCTTGGCGAAATTTAACAAAATCTATCGTGTAACGAAAGGTGCTTTACACCACAAATGAGTAAAAGTCTATATCTACGTGTACTCACATTGTCTATGTTAAAACTGAATGAGTTATATTTGATCAGGAGGGTAATGAAGAAAAATGCGGCGGACAGAATTTGGATAACGAAATGTGCATTACATTTCGCAGTTATGAACGCTGTGAACTGCGAGGAAAAAAAAATTTCTGTAGATTTTTTTGCCGCGAGTGTACGTAATAAAAACAATTTATATTTGTCTTAAAAACAATCCTTGTTAACATTTTAACACACTCACGTGTTAATTTAACATGTTGTATTTATGTTATCTCAATATTCTGTGTTATATTGATATTCAACATATGTAAGTATTAAAATAAAACATATTATACTTTAATTAACATATTACGAGTGTTAATTTTTTATTAATTCTTGACGTAATATATGTGTTTCTTTTCAATATATTAACCTTGTGTTAAATTAACACAGAAATATATATGAACCGTTTGGAACATGTGAATTGTATTAAATTTAGCACAAAATTATTTACTATTGTAACATTTTTTAAATGGCTAAGCTCTGGAATCATTAGCTCTAGAATCATGGAAAGCTCTAGAATTATTAGTGGCTTTTTCGCGTGTAATGTATGAACGGAAAGAGTGCATAAGTGAAATAACCGTATCTTACAATTGAAATTATTCTAATATAATCATATCTAAACGTGATGTATGTGAACGATCGTAGTGACATAACAATATGCAAAAGTTAATTAATTATGCAATAAATATCTAAGAAGTCTGATATATCTGAAATATAACGCTGGTTATCAAGATGCTGTACAGCAAGATCAGTTGCACACGAACAAATTTTGATTGCTGATAGGGCCACAAACCGACCGCCAGCAAAAGAACCCGATTGAATTCGAGTTGCAACGATTTTACGCAGATCTTTGCGAGAATCAAGATGCGTCTGCTCGCAAGGTAGTCGCCGCGGCTCCGTTCATCCCCTCCTCTTCGCCGGTCAATATAACATCCCACTTTTCGATACAAATTTTATTATAGAAATACGTGCGATGCGAAGAGAAAGTACCATATGACATTCTGAAACCCCGTAATTTGGATATTCGGATCTGAATATTCGCAATTTTCTTTTCCGAAAGAGCTCTACGTCCGATGGAGTCGATTGTGCGGTATCACCTCAAAAGAAATACCACCGGTGTTTGTTTCCCACTTAAATAATAACCAGAGTTATAATATTTAGTAGAAATGCCGAATAGAGGTATATGTCGTTTCTTGGAGCTGCGACTACTTTAACACATGCAGTCAAATGTCATACGATTCCTGAGATGAAACGTCTCTCACTCGGCGGATGTGTAACTACTTTAGTATGTACAAATATACAGAATGTGTATGTGCGTTTATGTGTGTGTGTATGTATGTGTAAATGTACTGCCTGAGAAATATACTTTCTAAAATTACTGAAAAATAAATTTTTCTATTGGGCACAGGAAGTATTTCGAAATTTACAAAAAAATGTTGCAATTTTTTTGTAACTAGTCATAAACCAAGCAGTAATTGAAGTAATGGATTATGAGAGAAAGAAAGCAAGAAAGTGAAAATGAAAAAAGCACGAAAATGAAAATAATGGATTATCTCACCCGTAAATATAATAATATTATATTACCCGGTAGCTCCATATTCTCCCATGATATCTATTTCACACTCGTCTTTCAGCTAAACAAGTGTGTACTGAAATAGTTTCAACAAATGCTGTATCTACCGTTCGTTTTTAAGAGAAATTTAACAAAGAATGTACTGTGGGGAGAATTATTAAGCGTAAAATATTTACACAAATAATTGAATGTTAGTTTTATTCGATGACTTACGGTATTCATATTAAAACAGTAAGAGTTATATTTTATAATGTAAGTAGCAAAAAAGATTACGGAAGAGAGAACTTCCATAATAAATTGCGGGGTACATTCTGAAGTCAGAAATGTTGCAAGCTGCGGAAAATGAAACATTCGTTGAAGTATCGCATTTTCAAAAATATCTTTTCAACAAATATAAAATCATCTCAAATCATTTATCACATTTCTACATAGAATATCTTGTCAAAATATTCAATGATGCATGTTTACTTATAATAATTATAGCATGATAAAAATATGTGATCTTAATTTCAAATAATTTTATCTATATTGATAGATATAGATAGATAGATAGATGTGTGTATAGCAGTGGTAGTAATAATGAAAACTATATATTGTGATTCATTAATCGCACAACTGACAAATATTCTATTATAAAAAAATCTGGAATACATATGTACTGTCATACTTGAAATATAATAGTGCTGATTAAAACACCATTGAGCACATCAATGGGAGGCGAGAAATTTTTGATTGGTCGTAAGGCCATAAGCCGACCGTAAGCAAGAGATGCCGATTAATGTTGAAATATCCAGTGTTCGCACTGATCATTCCTCTACGATTGTCGAGCGTCGTTTGACCGCGAAGGAATGGGCGAAATTTCGCCGAACCACTTTTTCGGTCGATCGATCATTCTACGATTCCTCTCTTATAATATATATTTTAGAGTAAATTCTTTAATTTATTTTTTTATGTAACGCGAAATAACGAAAAATACCACCGCGAGATCGGACAGACACAATTAAAAAATCTTTCGCAAGAACGAGTGTAAGATTAAGCAATTGTCTTTGCGTCAATAGCAATTTGACAGATACGTTTTTTCTACAGAGAAATATTCCTGAGAGACTTCTTTTGAAGAATAATTGCGCAGTCGTAATCACCATTTTATAGCATTACAATTCTTCACTCCGACGTTTCTTTTCTAGGTTACGATGGCGTAAGCAATTTTGAATGGCCCTTATTCGGATCATGATCGGTGATATATGCAGTATTATTTTTCGCTAAAAATAATTTTAACTAAATATTTTTTTTTTATTAGTCAAACTAGTGTCTTTTAGACATTCATATGATACATAGTTTTGATATCCATGATTGATTACAACAGTACATACTTTTAATTCACACATTATTAAATCTCTCTATTAAAAGATATTAAATTAAAAAAAAATTGTATGGAGTTAGAAGTATAATAATGAACTAATCCATTCAGGAATAGTCTTATATGTTCCGTGATACGTACCTTCCATTAGGAAAAACCTAAAAGCAATAAAAAATCAACATTCCGGATTATTGTGGCGTTTATTGTCATTTAATTATGCTCTAGTTGCATCCGAATCACAATTCCATTTTATTACATATTTAGTTATAATATTACTACGTATAGTGTACAGCATCAATGATCGTACATCATGGTCCCATGGAAAAAATAACGGTAAAGAAAGATATCGATGTGCTCGTCAACTACATAGTGAAAAGTGTAAAGCTTTTTTAATACATAAAATATACAAAGTGACTAAATATTATACGCTAGATTCATACCCTTGAGAAACCCTCCAGAGATCCCATGACTAATCCAAACAAATTTATACTGAAAGGATTAGTGCCTTTTTGGAGTATGAATAATATAGTCCTCTGCACATGTAAGGGAGTAATATACCAAGGGAAGTTGTACCTATACAAGAATAAATGCGTCCGATAGACAATTTTGAGAAAATAAAAGCATAATTTTCAACATATCGATACACACGCCAACACATATATACATACACAAACGTTAAAATGTTTCTTACGCAGTAATATATATGAGATTACTATGATCTTTAACTTGTTGCGCAATATAGGTGGCAAGAAACATTAGTACGTAGTTGGCAATCAGAAACAATAAAGGTGATATACATTTTTCCAAATTCACACCTGTTAATAGTTCTTCAGTAATCTGAAATATACGTATATGACGGCACGATTAATTTTTATACAATGTAATCAAGATCTGATGCGCCTATGAATGTAGACATATAAATTGTTTCGTGTCTTGCAAAATCCGTATTCTTTCATATATTCTGCATCGAACATAGCATTAAATCTCAAATTAATGTCCCTAATAAATCCAGTCTACGTAGCAGACTCATAGAAGTATTTTAGATATTATTCGTACTCCATTGAACAAGATCGTCACCTTATAGAAATACCATAAAATTCAACGTGCTTTAACAGTGAAACGCAATATGTACCCGATAAAGGTTAAGGCTCATGGTAATTACTATGCCTGTCATTAGGATGAAATACGATACCTCGATTGTGGATGAGAAGCACTTTATAAACCTTCAAAAATGACAAAGTATTATTAGTATATTACGGATTATATCCACACGTGGAATTCATTTCGATCATGAATACCAACGTCGAAGCTTTGCGATGCATATCTATAGCGCAAATAATCCTTCTATATACCAAATTATCATTGCTTATATTCAGTATTTTTAGAGAGTTGATTGTCGTAGCTTGCTTCACACGATAACTGCAAACAACTAGCATTGCTATAATTATTCGACAATTTAACTTTGTTGTGAGGAACGTTAACACTTAAAGAAATCCTGAATTAGAAATCGCACTGCATCGTTATGTTCGAGACAAGAGTTCGAGACTGCCCAATACTGATTTTTCTCACGATCCCAATTTCGACTAATAATATCCCCACCTGGCAATTTGAAACATCCCGCAGGCATATAGCCAATATGTGATAGTCATCGTTCCTACCGCCAGCAACGCGACCCAGCCGATGCAAAATGCCGTGTTTATATGTAGTAGAATTAAGTAGAAATATTCCTCTCGATTTACAAAGTACTCCGTAATGATCTGTAGCGAGGCACGCGGTCGAGATTCATTCATGGACAACGTGATATTGAAAATATGCGGCAAAAATGGGAGGAACACAAAGAGACATAATCCAATCATAGCGAGTACTAAAGGATAGTTTAAGAAAATTATTATAAGCCTTTTAGATACACTGATACTCTCGATATGCAAATGAAGAGTGATTATCTTACACGTGAGTATGTAAGTATAACGTTTCGCGATAGTTCCGTATTTTTTGATGATCATAACTTCACTGTCGTCTTTCAGTTCGTTGTACATGCTTTGGAGAACTTCCAGCAGGTATTTTATCTGTCGTTTCAATAATTTTTTATGCCGTTTGTCTTGTCAAGGTTTAACAAAATCTATCGTGTAACGAAAGGTGCTTTACACCACGAACGAGTGAAAGTCTATGCATAACTGCGTGTACTCACGTTGGCTATATTAAAACTGAATGAGTTATATTTGATCAGGAGGGTAATGAAGAAAAATGCGGCGGACAGAATTTGGATAACGAAATGTGCATTACATTTCGCAGTTATGAACGCTGTGAACTGCGAGGAAAAAAAAATTTCTGTAGATTTTTTTGCCGCGAGTGTACGTAATAAAAACAATTTATATTTGTCTTAAAAACAATCCTTGTTAACATTTTAACACACTCACGTGTTAATTTAACATGTTGTATTTATGTTATCTCAATATTCTGTGTTATATTGATATATAACATATGTAACTATTAAAATGACACATTTTATACTTCAATTAACATATTACAAGTGTTACTTTTTTATTAATTGCGAACGTTATATTTATGTTATTTTTTGATACATTATGCTAGTGTTAAATTAACACAGAAATGTGTATGGACCGTTTAGGAACATGTAAAATATGTTAAATTTAACAGAAAATTATGTACTAATGTAACATTTTTGACAAATGGAAAGTGGCAAATGGAAAGTTCCAGAATCATTAGTGGCTTTTCCGCGTGTAATGTATGAACGGAAAGAGTGCGCAAGTCATGTAACCATATATTACAATTGAAATTATTCTAATATTTTCATATCTAATCGTGATGTATGTGAACGATCGTTGTGACATAATAATATGCAAGAATTAATTAATTATTCAATAAATATGTAAGAAGTTTGATATACCTGAAATATAACGCTGGTTATCAAGATGCTGTACAGCAAGATCAGTTGCACACGAACGAATTTGGATTGCTCATAGGGCCACAAACCGACTGCCAGCAAAAGAACCCTATTGAATTCGAGTTGCAACGACTTCACGCAGATCATGTCTTTGCGAGCACCAAGATGTGTCTGATCGCAAGGTAGTCGCCGCGGCTCCACTTATCCCCTCCCCTTCGCCGATCGATATAACACCTCACCTTTTCGGTGCAAATTTTATCATAGAAATACTCGTAATACGATGAGAACGTACCATGTGGCATTCTGAAACCCCGTAATTTGGATATTCGCATATGAATATTCGCAATTTTCTTTCCCGAAAGAGCTGTACGACCGATGGAGTTGATTGTGCGGTATTACCTCGATAAAAATATGACCTGTGTTTGTTTCCTACTTAAATAATAAACATAGTTATAATATTTAGTAGAAATGCCAAATAGAGGCATATGTCGTTTCTTGGAGCCGCGACTATTTTAGCCCATGTAGTCAAACGTCACATACGATTCTTGAGAGGAAGTGTCTCTCGCACGGCGGATGTGTAGCTACTTTAGTATGTACAAATGTACAGAATGTGTATGTGCGTTTATGTGTGTGTATGTATGTGTAAATGTACTGCCTGAGAAATGTACTTTCTGAGATTACTGAAAAATAAATTTTTCTACTGGACACAGGAAATACTTCGAAACTTATAAATGTTGCAATCTTTTTGTGACTGGACATAAACCAAGCAGTAATGAAGATAATGGATTATGAGAGAAAGAAAGCATGAAAACGAAAACGAAAGAAGCAAGGAAATGAAAATAATTATTACCTCACCAGTAAATATATAATATTACGTTTCCCGGTAGCCCCATATTCTGCCGTTATAGCTATTTCAACCTCGTCTTTTAGCTCATCAACTATGTACTGAAGTAGTTACAACAAGTGTTGTATCTACCATTCGTTTTTAAGAGAAATTTAACAAAGAATGTTCTGTGGGGAGAATTATTAGGCGTAAAATATTTACGACAAATAATTGAACCTTAGTTTTATTCAATCACTTACAGTATCCATATTAAGACTGTAGCAGATATATTTTATAATGCAAGTAGCAAAAAAGTTTACGGAAGACAGAACTTCCATAATAAACTGCGGGATACATTCTAAAGTCAATAATGTTGTAAACTGCGAAAATTGAAACATTCGTTGAAGTATTAGAGTTTCAAAAATATTTTTCCAGTTAATATAAAAACATCTCAAATCATTTATCACATTTCTACATAGAATATCTTGTCAAAAAATCCAATGATGCATATTTACTTATAATAGTTATAGCATGATAAAAATATGTGATCTTAATTTCAAATAATTTTATCTATATTGATGGATATAGATAGATAATAATTTTATCTATATTGATGGATATAGATAGATAGATATGTGTATAGTAGTGGTAGTAATAATGGAAACTATATATTGTGGTTCATAAATCTTGTAACTGACAAGTATTCTAGAAAAAAAATCAGGTGTACATAAATATTGACTTACCTGAAATATAATAGAACTGATTAAGACATCATAGAGCATATCAATTGCAGGCGAGTAATTTTGGATGTTTCGTAAGGCCATAAGCCGACCGTAAGCAAAAGAAGCTTACGGTCCGATTAATGTTGAAATCTCGAATGTCCACACAGATCATTTCTCTACGAATGTCGAGCGTCGTTTGACCGCGAACAAATGGGCGAAAATTCGCTGAACCCTTCTTTTCGCTCGATTGATTATTCTACGAAACCTCTGTTCTAATATATATTTTAGTGTAAATTCTTTAATTTAGTAAATTCTTAAGTAAATTCTTTAATTTAGTTTTCTAAGCAACGTGAAATAACGAAATATACCACCGCGATATCATACAGTCGCACTTAAAAAATTTTTCGCAAGAACGAGTGTACGATTAAGCAATTATCTTTGCGTCGAAGGCAATTTGAGAGATGCGTTTTTCCGACAGAGTATATTCTTGAGAGGCTTCTTTTAAAGAAAAATCGCGCAATTGTAATCACCATTTTTTACATTACAATTCTTTAGTCCGTCGTGTGCGTTTCGAGGTTACGAATGCGTAAGCAATTTTGAATGTCTGATATTCGGATCATGATCGGTGATATATGTAATATCATTTTTCGCTAAAAATAATTTTAACTAAATATTTTCTTTTGAGTAACCGAACTACAGTGACTTTTAAACATTCATATGTTTTGATATCCATGATTGATTACAATAGTCCATACTTTCAATTCAGGCATTATTTAAATCCCTCTATTAAAAGATATTAAATAAAAAAAAAATTGTGGGCCTAAGAAAAGTAATAATGAACTATTCCACTTAGAAATAGTCTTATATGTTTCATGATACGTATCTCCCACTAGGAAAAACATATAAGCAATAAAAAATTAACATTCTGGATTATTGCGGCGTTGATTGTCATTTAATTATGCGCTAATTGCATTCGAATCACAATTTCATCTTATTATATATTTGGTTCTAAATTACTACATATAGTGTACAGCATCAATGGTCCCATGGAAATGATCGCATATCATGGTCCCATGGAAAAAATAACGGTAAAATACGATATCGATGTGCTTGTCAACTATATAATGTAAAGTGAAAAGTTTTTTTTAATATATAAAATATACAAGGTGACTAAATGCTACATGCTAGATTTTTACCCTCATAAAACCCTCCAGCGATGCCACCACTAATCCAAACAAATTCACACTGAAAGGATAAGTGCCCTTTAGAAGTAGGAACAATATAGTCCTCTGCACATGCAAAGGAGTAATATACCATGGGAAGTTATACCTACAAAAGAATAAGTGTGGCCTATCGACGATTTTGAGAAACTAAAGACTTAATTTTCATCACTTCGATACACACGCAACACATATAAACATACACAAGCGCCAAAATGTTTCTTACGCAGATATATATATGAGATTGCTGTGATCTTTAACTTGTTGCGAAATATGGGTGGCAAGAAACATTACTACGTAGTTGGCAATCAGAAACAATAAAGGTGATATACAATTTTCCAAATTGACACCAGTTAATAGTTCTTCAGTAATCTGAAATGTACGTGTACGAAAATACAATTCATTTTCATAGAATGTAATCAAAATCTGATGCGTCTATGAATGTAGAAATATAAATTGTTTCGTGTCTTGCAAAGTCCGTACACTTTCATATATTCTGTAGCAAACGAAGCATTAATTATCAAATTAATGATCCTAATAAATCCTGTCTACATAGCAGATTCATAGAAATATTTTAGATACCATTCGTACCTCAATGAACAAGATCGTCACGCTATTGAAATAACGTAATATTTAATGTGCCTTAATAGTGGAAAGCAATACTTACCCGATAAAGATTGAGGCTCAAAGTAATTACTAAGTTTGATGTTAGAAAGAAATACGATACCTCGATAGTGGATAAGAAATACTTTACAAATCTTTAAAAATAACAAGATATTATCACTATTTTACCGATTACATCAATATATGGGATTTACTTCGGTGATGAATACCAACGTCAAAGCCTGGTGATGCATATCTATAGCACAAATAATCCTTCTATATACCAAATTATCATTGCTTACATTGCTTATTTTTGGAGAATAGTTCGTCGTAGCCTGCTCCACACGATAACTGCAAACAACTAGCATTGCTATAATTATTCGAAAATTTTACTTCACTGTGAGGAACATTAACACTCAAAGAATCCTGAAGTAGAAATCGCACAGTATCGTCAAAACGGATCGACACTGTTCAATATTGATTTTTCTCACGAACCCAATTTCGACTAATAGTATCCCCACCTGGCAATTTGAAACATCCCGCAGGCATATAGCCAATATGTGTGAGTCATCGTTCCTACCGCCAGCAACGCGACCCAGCCGATGCAAAATGCCGTGTTTATATGTAATAGAATTAAGTAGAAGTATTCCTCTCGATTTACAAAGTACTCCGTAATGATCTGTAGCGAGGCACGCGGTCGAGATTCATTCATGGACAACGTGATATTGAAAATATGCGGCCAAAATGGGAGGAACACAAAGAGACATAATCCAATCATACCGAGTACTGAAGGATAGTTTAAGATAATTATTATAAGGCTCTTAGATACACTGATACCCTCGATATGCAAATGAAGAGTGATTATCTTACACGTGAGTATGTAAGTATAACGTTTCGCGATAGTTCCGTATTTTTTGATGATCATAACTTCACTGTCGTCTTTCAGTTCGTTGTACATGCTTTGGAGAACCTCCAATAGGTATTTTATCTGTCGTTTCAATGATTTTTTATGCCATTTGTCTTGGCGAGGTTTAACAAAATCTATTGTGTAACAAAAGGTGCTTTACATCACGAACGAGTGAAAGTTTATGCATATCTGCGTGTACTCACGTTGTCTATGTTAAAACTGAATGAATTGTATTTGATCAGGAGGGTAAAGAAGAAAAATGCGGCGGACAGAATTTGGATAACGAAATGTGCATTGCATTTCGCAGTTATAAAGGCTGTGAACTGCGAGGAAAAAAAAATTTCTGTACATTTTTTGTCCCGAGTGTACGTAATAAAAATAATTTATATATGTCTTATAATCAGTCCTTGTTAACATTTTAACACATTCACGTGTTAATTTAACATGTTGTATTTATGTTATCTCAATATTCTGTGTTATGTTGATATTCAACATGTATAAGTATTAAAATGACACATTTTATACTTCAATTAACATACTACGAGTGTTAATTTTTTATTAATTCTTGACGTAATATTTATGTTTGTTTTCAATATATTAACCTTGTGTTAAATTAACACAGAAATATATATGTACCGTTTGGAACATGTGAATTGTGTTAAATTTAACAGAAAATTATTTACTATTTTAACTAGTTTTCAGTAGCCAGTGGAATGCTCTAGAATCAACTAGAATCATTGGTGGCTTTTCCGCGTGTAATGTATGAACGGAAAGAGTGCGCAAGTGAAATAACCATATATTACAATTTAAATAATTCTAATATTATCATATCTAAACGTTATGTATGTGAACAATTTTTGTGACATAACAATATGCCAAAGTTAATTAATTATGCAATACATATCTAAGGAGTCTGATATACCTGAAATATAATGCTGGTTATCAAGATGCTGTACAGCAAGATAAGTTGCACTCGAACGTATTTGGATTGCTCATAGGGCCACAAACCGACCGCCAGCAAAAGAACCCTATTGAATTCGAGTTGCAACGACTTCACACAGATCATGTCCTCGCGAGCACCAGGATGCGTCTGATCGCAAAGTAGTCGCCGCGGCTCCGTTCATCCCCTCCTCTTCGCTGATCGATATAACAACCCACTTTTCGGTGCGAATTTTATTATAGAAATACGCGCGATGCGATGAGAAAGTACCACATGGCATTCTGAAACCCCATAATTTGTATACTCGGATCTGAATATTCGCAATTTTCTTCCCCTAAAGAGTTCTACGTCCGATGGAGTCGTTTGTACGGTATCACCTCAAAAGAAATACGACCGTGTTCGTTTCCCAATCATAATTATAATATTATAATATTTAGTAGAAATGCGGAATAGAGGTATATGTCATTTCTTGGAGCCGCGACCACTTTAGCACATGTAGTCAAACGTCACATACGATTCCTGAGGGAAAAGGTCTCTCGCTCGGCGAATATGTAGCTACTTTAGTATGTATAAATGTACAAAATGTGTGTGTGCGTTTATATGTGTATATGTATGTGTACTGAAAATTCGATCGGTTGAATCGCAACTTGCTTTCTTCTTATGTGCCGTTGAGTTGTTTCGCCTGACGCGGTTCATCTCGTACGCCATCGGTGGAAACATCAGTACATTACTTTAAGAAATTTCGTGATATCTCATGTTATCCTGTCGTTAACACATAAGAAATACTTTGTGCCTTAACAGAAAAAAACCTAGCTACTCTACAATGTACTCTTTTACATTGGTGCATACTCTTATTTGATAATTTTATTTCTGTGTAGAATGCAGAACAGTGAAGTAAAAAAGTCGATGTGTTTGTCAACTGTGAAAATCTTTCGTATAGATCTCGATCTCATTATCTCATTCGTTTTGGTCTTGCCCGTAACTTATCCTTAGGAGCGAAAACGCAAAAATGAAAAGTTTCACATTTTCATCTTTGGAGAGGTAAAATGAAAATTTTATTTATTCTATTAAGTACGAATCTCAATTTTACGGGAATTACAAAAATAGTTTTACAAAAATAGTCAGAAAAATTATAAAAATTCAGATACGTTTTTGCATATAGTGTTGTATTCCATTTCGTTTTTTGCACAGCCTATATTTGTTCGTCCAGCCTAAATATACTAAAACGTAATATTAAAAATTGAATTAACGTTTTTAGTAATTAGAGTCTACATATAGTAGATTTATAAAATTATTTTTTATTATCATTTATAATTGAATAAAAATAAAGAATATGATTATTGTTTATATTAATCTTTTACAGGTGGAAAAAAGTTACATTTTTACGAATATTGCATATCGTATAATGGAATTTCTTCATAATTTCCTGCAATCGCTATTATATTTAAGTAAAAGCAAATTTCATAAGAAATTTTCATCAAAAATAATGTCGTGAATTCTCAGTTTTTATATTTTTTACAGGCACAGGCATTTGTTATTTACGAAAATTTTTAATTTGCACATAAGTGATAATTCTTGAACATCTCTAAGTGATTGATCCAATTAAACCTCGTTGTCTTGGTTGCTTTGAAAGATCGTTCTGATTATTTCTTCCACCGTAGGTTACAATTCTTGCCGTGTGGAACAAAGAACGGTGAAGTAAGACATAGAAGTGCTCATTAACTGTAATGGAACTTTTCGGTTTTTTTCATCTGAATTATGCTGCACTAAAGAAACTGATTTACACGGTATATATTTTTTACTTTGGCAGTGCTTTCTAAAGATCCTGTGAATACCCCACTCAGACTCACATGAAAAGGTTTGTTGCTTCTTTGCAACATAAGCAGTATTATTTTCTGCATAGCTAAAGAGACCTCGTTCCATTCGACGCTATACCTACGAGTTAATGAAGAAATTATGAATTGAACGCACATAAAAATAGTTCAAAACTCTCGAGGAAAACACTCGATACGATCATCTTTGTTTTAAAAAGTAATTTAACACTTTTTCTTTCATATTGATTGATTTATATACTTTATGTTGTTAGCTATAAAAATATTTCTTACACAGTCGCAAATACGTGATCGTTGTGATCCATGATTTGTTGTGTGCAATTGTTAGCAATGATCATGTAGATATGAAAGACATATAAAAATATAATAGGCAATATCATTCTCCTGAATTCAAATCCGGTCGATATATCCTGAAAAAGCTGAGGTTCCATGTTTCAAGGTTAATTCCAAAATACGTTTGAATCGCAATGTTAATAATTTGTATCGTGTAGTATCGAACAGATTTAGCTAATTCGAATTCTTATTAAGGAAACTGTGTCAGTGCGATATTAATGATACTATAATATCATGTCCTATACAGCACAGATGCATGCAGCAACATTGCTGCAAGGTTCTATATTATATGGGGTGTTACATACTCGTTCGGTGGTACAAATAAAAATAGTCAACGAATCTTACTCGGAAAAAATTAAGGCTCGGGGAAATTACTCCGGTCACTATTATAAGGAAGAAAGGCACTTCTATCTTGGACATATAAATTTTGATGAATCTAAACAGAGGAGTCACAGATGCACACACACACACACACACACTTTGTTGTAATATTACTGTTGTAAAACAGGGTATATTGTATAATAATAAATGAGATCCGCTACATGACAGAGGGGTATTTTTTTAGTTAAAATTTTAGTTTTAGTTAAATTTTCATTTAATAAATTAACTAAACCCTAAGTCCCTTCATTAATTTTTTATATTTTAATCATTAAGTATTTCAATAATCAAATCATTCGTTGCGGTGTAGTTAAAACAAAATATAACTCGAAATTAAGATAGGATAATGTTTTACTCTCCGTTTTTTTCGAACTTGACCCGTGTAAAACTTTATATTTTTTTACGTCGTGTAATTCGGAAATTCGAATATCGGTGTCGCGACTATTTTGTAACGGAAACATTAAGTTGCTCCGAGAAGTTATTCTTGAAGCAAACCTCACATGTTTCGCTAAATCGCTCGTATCAAGTATTCACACATCATCCGAAAGATACTTACGTCATAGCTTTACGATGCATTTCCACAGCATAAAAAATCCCTTTGTGAATTAAATTCTGATTTTCTGTGTTGTTAATTTCTTAGTACGGTAACAAGTGCGTAAGCAATTTTGAATGTCTGTTATTCAGATCAGTGATCAGTGATATATGTAATATCATTTTTCGCTAAAAATAATTTTAACCAAACACTTTTTTGGTTAGCCGAACCACAGTATCTTTTAGACACTCATACGTTTTGATGTCCATGATTGATTACAATAGTCCACACTTTTAATTCACGCATTATTAAAATCCCTCTATTAAAAAATATTAAATAAAAAAAAATTGTAGGGCGTAAGAAGAGTAATAATGAACTATTCCACTTAAGAATAGTCTTATATGTTTCATGATACGTATCTCCCATCAGGAAAAATATATAAGCAATACAAAATTAACATTCTGGATTATTGCGGCGTTGATTGTCATTTAATTATGCGCTAATTGCATCCGAATCACAATTTTATCTTATTATATATTTGGTTCTAATATTACTACATACAGTGTACAGCACCAATGATTGCACATCATGATCCCATGGAAAAAATAACGGTAAAGTAAGATATCGATGTGCTCGTCAACTATATAGTGAAAAGTGAAAAGTTTTTTTTAATATATAAAATATACAAGGTGACTAAATGCTACATGCTAGATTTTTACCGTTGTGAAACCCTCCAGAGATGCCATAACTAATCCGAAGAAATTCACACTGAAAGGTTTAGTGGCCTTTTGGATTATGAATAATATAGTCTTCTGCACATATAAGGGAGTTACATACCATGGGAAGTTGTACCTATAAAAGAATAAATATGTCCGATCGACGATTTTGAGAAACTTAAAACTTAATTTTCATCATATCGATAGACACGCAAACACATATATACATAGAGAAACGTTAAAATGTTTCTTACGCAGTAATATATATGAGATTGCTGTGATCTTTAACTTGTTGCGAAATATGGGTGGCAAGAAACATTAGTACGTAGTTGGCAATCAGAAACAAGAAAGGTGACATACATTTTTCCAAATTGACACCGGTTAATAGTTCTTCAGTAATCTGAAATATACGTATACGACGTTATAATTCATTTTCATAGAATCTAATAAAGATCTGATGCGTCTGTGAATGTAGAAATGTAAATTGTTTCGTGTCTTGCAAAGTCCGCATTCTTTCATATATTCTGCATCGAACATAGCATTAAATCTCAAATTAATGTCCCTAATAAATCCAGTCTACGTAGCAGATTCATAGAAGTACTTTAGATATCATTCGTACTCCAATGAACAAGATCGTCATCCTATAGAAATAACATAATATTCAATGTGCTTTAATAGTGAAAAGCAATACTTACCCTATAAAGATTGAGGCTCAAAGTAATTACTATGCCTGTCATTAGGATGAAATACGATACTTCGATTGTAGATAAGAAACACTTTACAAACCTTTAAAAATAATAAGATATTATCACTATTTTACGGATTACATCCATATGTGAGATTCCCTTCTGTGACGAATACCAACTTCAAAGCCTTGCGATGCATATGTATAGCGCAAATAATCCTTCTATATACCAAATTATCATTGCTTACATTGCTTATTTTTAGAGAATTGTTCGTCTTAGCCTGCTCCACACGATAACTGCAAACAACTAGCATTGCTATAATTATTCGACAATTTAACTTCGTTGTGAGAAACGTTAACACTCAAAGAAATCCTGAAGTAGAAATCGCAATGTATCGTCGAAACCGTTCGAGACTGTTCAATACTGATTTTTTTCACCTTCCCAATTTCGACTAATAGTGTCCTCACCTGGCAATTTGAAACATCCCGCAGGCATATAGCCAATATGTGATAGTCATCGTTCCTACCGCCAGCAACGCGACCCAGCCGATACAAAATGCCGTGTTTATATGTAGTAGAATTAAGTAGAAATATTTTTCTCGATTTACAAAGTACTCCGTAATGATCTGTAGCGAGGCGAGCGGTCGAGATTCATTCATAGGCAACGTGGTATTGAAAATATGTGGCCAAAATGGGAGGAACACAAAGAGACATAATCCAATCATACCGAGTACTGAAGGATAGTTTAAGAAAATTATTATAATCCTCTTAGATGCACTGATACCCTCGATATGCAAATGAAAAGTGATTGTCTTACACGTGAGTATGTAGGTATAACGTTTCGCGATTGTTCCGTATTTTTTGATGATCATAACTTCACTGTCGTCTTTCAGTTCGTTGTACATGCTTTGGAGAACCTCCAATAGATTCTTTATCTGTCGTTTCAATGATTTTCTATTCCGTTTGTCTTGGCGAGGTTCAACAAAGTCAATCGTGTAACGAAAGGTGCTTTACACCACGAACGAGTGAAAGCGCATATCTGCGTGTACTCACGTTGTCTATGTTAAAACTGAATGAGTTGTATTTGATCAGGAGGGTAATGAAGAAGAATGCAGCGGACAAAACTTGGATGACGAAGTGTGCATTGTATTTCGCAGTCATAAACGCTGTGAACTGGGGGGAAAAGAGAGATCTCACTGCTTTTCGCGTCGCAAACGTAACTTGCGGTATTTAATGACCAGGGTTGCAATTAGCTAATCAGTTAGGTGTTAATTTAGAAAGCTACAAAGTTAGTAACTTCTAACTTCACTTAGTAACTTTTAAAGCATTTGAAGATGAACTTAAGACAGTCTTAAATATAATTTACCAACCCTATCAATGACAAATGGAGAGCCCCGGAATCACTAGTTGCTCTTCTGCGTGTAATATATGAATGAAAGGTGTGCGTAAGTGAAATAACCATATATTGCAATTGAAATTATTTTAATATAATCGTACCTATTCGTCATGTAAATGAACGGTCATTATGAGTAACAGTATGCAAAAGTTAATTAATTATGCAATAAACATCTAAGAAGTCTGATGTACCTGAAATATAATGCTGGTTATCAAGATGCTGTAGAGCAAGATCAATTGCACTCGAACGAATTTGGATCGCTCATAGGGCCACAAACCGACCGCCAGCAAGAGAACCCGATTGAATTCAAGTTGCAGCGACTTCACGCAGATCATGTCTCCACGAGCACCGAAATGCGTCTGACCGCGCAAAGGTCTCTGAAGCTCCATTCATCCCCTCTTTTCTGATCGATCGATACAACACCCTACTTTTTAGTGTGAATTTTACCGTAGAATTACGCGCTGTGAGAAAGTGCCATATTGCGCTCTGCATACTCGTAATTTGATTACATCTACCGCAATTTAACAATATTCTCCCTCAGTAGAGTTCCTATGCCTAAATGAACATCATAGTCGATAGCGCAATTTCGCATAGAAAGAAATACAGTGGATGATTCTTTCCCACATAAAAAAGAAAATTATTGTGGCTGTAACATTTGATAATAACGTCATACGGGATCATTCATTGTTTCTTAGAGCCGCGAGCACTTCAACGCAGATACATACGTATTCGATTCATGAAAGGACACGTCTGTTCATTCTGAACGTCTCTGACGTCCCTCGTTCATCGTATACATTGCTACGTTAATGTGTACGAATGTATACAATATCCCACGATGCACGTTGCAACCGAAAAGAAGTTAATGTTTTTGTGCAAGGTATGTTCCTCATTTTCTATTCAATCCCACGTATCGTAATCTGCCTTTTTTGATCGCGCTGCATGTTGCGCGTATGTTGCGGAAAACACTGGTACATATCGATGGGATTACATCTCGTATTATCCCGTCGTTATATTTAAAAGATATTCTAAAGATATTTTATCTTTGATAATAGCACAAGTTACGCTGCGGTGTACTCTTTTACGTTACATAAGGAATATACCGTTGCTTTATTATTAACTGCACCGTGTGATACTCCCGCTGTATAATCTTATCTTTGCGTAGAATACAAGACAGTGAAGTAGGAAATTGACGTGTTCGTCAGCTGTAAAAGAAATTCCATTCTGAATTATTTCATCCCGTTTGAGACGTGCGCGTCTAATTTTTCCATAAGAGTGGAAACGTGAAAAGTAAAAACTTTTACGTTCCTATCGTTCGAAAGGTTACATGTGATCGGGTTAAAGTCGTCGGGTGCATGTAAAATATTTTATTCTTTTCGACTCTTAGAAAAAAGTTGCATAATCATCTATCTACCCCGCTCGGACGCACTATTCAATTCTCTCACCGTGGCGAAGGATTTCATGGACCCGTTGAGAAGGCTACCCACATTCAAGGTGAAATCCTTGGTTCCTTTTTGCAAAAGAAACAATATCAGCTTCTGCACGTGCAAAGGTGCTTTGTACCATTGAATGCTATACCTGTGAATCATTGATTAGACAGCGAATAGAGATAATTCGAGAAAGGTGAGAGAACGATGGGCCAAGTCACTTTCGGAACTTATGAGTTTTATACTGTTAATTTTCGAGCTTGACGAGCAAGTATCTTTAAAGTGACTATTACGTCGCTTACGAATATCGGTGCCTCAAAAACATGTGTCTTACACAGTGGCGAATATCTGGCTGTTGTGGTCCGTAAGATTTTGTCCGACGTAGTTGGCCAAGAACATGTATAGAGTAATCATAAGCGCGAACGCAGTGGGTAAAGACAGTTCTTCGATATTAAATTCGGACGACAAGATCTGAAAGATCTGACACGCGTGAATTTCACGTTAAAAATACACTGGAATCTACCGACTTCACGAGCGTATTTTCACATATTTTCACAATTCTATTATATTGATCTATTGTAGTTTTACGCGTATGAGATGAAGCGTTCTCGTGTCTCAAAGTAAAAACGGAGAAAATCGTGTGAAATTATGCTGAGATGTGCACTCGAAAACATAAGCGGATGAACTTACACGAAAGAGATTGAGGCTCAAACTAACCACTCCGGCCATTATTAACAGGCCAAACGGCACCTCAAATTTCGACATAAGGAATTTAGAAAGCCTTCAAGTACAAGACAATTTTTCACTATACAATACACCCATAACACGTTGTATATGCGTCATCGGCTAAATACCAACTTCATAGCTTTGCGATGAATCTCCACAGCTTTGATTATCCTATCGTAAATTAAATTTTTGCCACTCAAGTTGACATCCCGCATCGTGTCGATCCTCATTGCACGTTCAATACGGTAACTGCAAATATATAGTTTTTATCTATTTTTATTTAATTTATTTGTTTGAGTGACGAGCTAAAGTGAAAATTTGATTTAATTTATTAAGAACAAATTTCAATAAAAAAACTAAAAATATCTTACACATTAATAGCAGTTATTTCATCATGCTTGTTTTCCTACCTAGCGATCGCAAACATCCCACAGATGCACTCTTGGCACGAGATGAGCGTCGTTAATGTCCCTAGTATTGTGATACAAGCTATGCAAACTGCCGCATTTATGTGCAGTAGAATTAAATAGAAGTATCTTCGCTGATCCACAAAATATTCCATTGGGAACAACATGATACGCGGCCTGGATTCGTTTCGCGGTTGAACAATATCAAGAATACTCGACCAAGATTGAATCAAAATGAAGATGAATTCGCCACAAACGATACATGCTAAAAATGCACAAATATTGACTCTCTAAACGATTATTTTTTTTTTATTTGGCGATAGGTGAGTGTTCCAATTAGTGACAAAAGTAACCTCGTCATGAAAATAAATTAATAAATTATAATAATACACGTGTCAAATACGTAACATTTATTTTGTTCGAAAGTTTCAACATTTGGTATTTTTATTGTATTAGGTTTTTTTAAATTTACGATAAAATTTTAATTAATTTATAATATATTCTCAAAAGTGACGGAAGTACCATTTAAAGCCAGTTGTTCCACTTTCGGAAAAATTCATCTAATGGATAAAAATCTGAAGAGCATTTTCGTACGGAAATAAATTATGAATACGAAAAATTACTGGTATACTATTGTTCTTCAAAGATGTTTTCCAATAGTATACCAGTATTTTTGTAGTTTATTTCCATATGGAAACGTTCAAATATTTATTTATTAGATAAATTTATCCGAAATGCATTTGAGTTGTGACGATAGTCTCGCTATTTCATGAGTTTTTACCTGTGAGCCAAACGACGTAGCATCTTGAGATATTCCCGTGCTTTTCTATAATAGCAAGCTCGTTCTTGTCCTTCAACTCGCTGCATATGCGTTGAAGTTGCTCCAATAAAGTCTTGATCTGTGATTTCAACAACTTCTTATACTGAATATTTTTACGTATAAAAACAAATTCACCAAAGTTATTTATATAGACGAGTACGGTAAAAAATCAACTCACAGTTACGCTATTCATCCAGAACGCACTGTATTTGATCGCGAGGTTTATAAATACGAACATGGAAGCGAGAACTTTGACGATTAGTTTTGAAGTACATTCTGCGGTTATAAATGTAGTAAACTGCAAGCAACAATTCCGTCGAAAATGTCGACGCGTTAAAAGGTCCCTATTTTCATACGAAAAATTATAAATCTTGATTTATTAATAACTCTTTAATAAAACAATAGTTTAATAACTTTAGCTACTTATAATCGCAGAGTAACAATCTTAATATAACAATAATGAATGAAAATACTTATATTTTTAAAATTCGGGAAAGTAAAAGTAAGACTTAATCTTAACGCGATAATTTATCACGCAATAATATTGCTTCAACAGTGCGTCGTACATGAAACACGATGACGGCCGTTATTATACCGAATAAGAAAGTATATTGAAGTTGAATGAGTCTCGTTTGCTGATAGGGCCACAGACCAACAGCTCGCAGAAGATTTTTGTTAAGACTGAAGTACAGAGCTTCTATGTCGATCATCTCTACACTGCTTTCGAGGAGCGTTTGAACCGTGCAAGGAAGACGATGGGGGTTCGCGCACCCCTTCTTACTTCCATCATTCCATTATCCGCGTTGCCCTCCTGTGTAGCGTAAAATTGAACAAAAATTGCTTAAGTCAATGTAAATACGACGAGGGAGAGCTAAGTACTGTCGTGAGAACTCGACAGTCGCGTTTCACCCATATGGTTTGAAAGAGGCGTACGATTAGTCGATCGATTTTCCAGAGGGAGAAATTCTCCTAGATAGCATTTTCCCGCAAGAGAAAAAAACACCCCTGAGGAAACCTGTTGCGCCAAGGCCGCGCAAGCGTATTAGCCGCTATTCGGTGACGCTACTTCCGGTATTATTTATATTTCAGTCTGTGCGCTCGTACGTTACGTTCGATTTCCGAACGACAGCTCTCTTCGCTCGATTTTTGTTGCTAATGTGTCGTTTGTCGACAGGCCAGTAAGTATTAGGAAAGGTTGTTGAAATGTTATTTTGGTACATTCGGGAGATGTTTTATGTCTTCTAAAAAAAGCACTGCTACGGTCATTACAGATTTGAAAACAAACGGGCTACGTCAATATGTTGAAAAATGTGTGAAATGCATTGTGTTTATCGCGAGATATTTAGCTAATAATTTTCCGCCTTGTCATTGCGTAGCATACAGGACGGTGAAGTACGAGATTGACATGTTTGTCAGCTGTGGAACAGGTATGTTTTCTTTACGTTCGTTATAAAAATACGAATACGAATGCCCCCTAACGCGCGGCAAATTTTCTTACCGTGGCGAAGCATTCTAAGGATGCGGTAACTAGACTACCGATGTTCAGCGTGAAATCTTTGATACTCCGTTGCAGTAGGAACAGTATCAGCCTCTGCACGTTCAATGATGCTTCGTACCAGCGAATGTTGTATCTGCGAGTTATTAATTTAACGTCGAAGTTGATTGCTAGCTTATATACAAAGTTCTTTATAACAAATATTTATTTAAATGTAGCAATTTTTTTCAGTGCAAATATGTCTCTTACACGGAAGCGAAGATCTGTCTGTTATGATCCGTAACATTCTGCCCGATATAGTTAGCAAAGAACATGTATAAAGTGATCGCAATTGCCAGTCCAATAGGTAGCAACAATTCCTCGATGGCGTTACTAGACGTCACAATCAGAAAGATCTAAGAAGTTTCGTCGTTAGAACGATTTACTCGTGTTGTTAGAACGTTATACTCGTGTGTTACACCTTCCGCTCTTGCGGAATTTGTGGCGACACTCAAATGTAAGATTCAAAGCTAATCAATCTCATTACGAACTACGTGAAGACAAACACTCGGGGAAGAATGTCAAGAACTTACACGGAAAAGATTGAAGCTTAGACTGCTAATCCCGGCTACTATCAACATAGCTAACATCACCTCAAATTTAGACACCAGAAATCGGGAGAACCTTCGAAGACGAACGAATTTTTCATTACTACATATCACATGCGCGTTAATAGCTTAATACCAACTTCATTGCTTTCCGATGAATCTCCACGGCCCTGATAATCCTCACAAACGTCAGATTTCTGCTGCTCGAATTGACTTTCTGAAGCACGCTGAATTTCATCGAGTGTTCGATACGATAACTGCAAGGAATTTATAGTTATTATATAGAAATTTGTTACATGGCGTGTTTCTTCGCCGTTGCGAGAGGAGAAGCCGCTCTATTAGTCTGATTTTCGACCGAAATAGCAAATTCAAATAAAAATCTCATTTACTTCGTTTGAAAAACATTCTCAATTTAAAAACCTCGTTTATGATTGTCGTATCTGTACTTACTTTCTTACCTGGCGACCATGAATATTCCACAGATGCACTTTTGACATGCGATGAATATCGTGCCTGTCGCCAGCAGTATAGCAATGCTTATGAAACCGACTACATCTACGTGCAACATTATTAAGTAGAAATATTTCTGAGGATCTATGAAGTACTCCATTGGGAACAATAAGGTATGTGGTCTGGATTCGTTTCTTGGTTGAATAAAGTCGAGAATATTCGACCATAATTGGACCAAAATAAGGCAGAGTTCGCCACAAATAGCTATAACTAAAAATGAAACAATGTCGATGTTTCATCGTCGCATTTTCTCTGTGATAAATAATTTGTATGTCTTTCTATGTATTTGACGGTCACGTATTAACTAATTAGATGTGGTAGTTATCGTAATTAATTGTTAATCCGTAACGGACATTGCGTGAATTCGTCTTACTAGTGAGCCAAATCGCGTAACGTTTTGAAACAATCCCGTATTTCTTTATAATATTCTGTTCATTTTTATCCTCTATCTCACCGCATATGCACTGAAGTTCTTCTAACACAATCTTGATCTATAATTTAAACAACTCCTTATATCGAAGATTAAATATGATTATTAAATATGAAATATCACACAGTTAACAAAGTCATTTACACGGGTAAGCACAGCGAAGATTGAACTCACGGTTAGGCTATTCATCCGGAACGTGATATACTTAACCGCGGCGTCGATAAAGATGAACAGGGAGGAGAGCACTTTGACAACAAGGTGCAGTGTGCATTGCGCAGTGATGAACGTTGCAAACTACAATCGAAATGTTTTATCGAAGATATCGAGGTAAAGAACATCTCTGCGATTTGAATGAATTATGAATCGTATAAAATGCATCGCATCCTACATACGATAATTGCTTGACAAATAAAATTTAAATAGAACCGTACGTATTTCATTGCGACCCAAAAACGATGATGTATGGCAGTATAACATAATAATAATTACATATAAATTAACGAGTAACAATAATTAAAGAAGAAGCTTGCCGTGAGAAGTAACGACTTATTACGTAGTGATACTCCGTTAATATTGAGCGTACGTGACACACGATGGCGGCCAACAAGATATTCAAGAAGATGATGTATTGAAGTTGAGCGAGTCTCGTTTGCTGGTAGGGCCACAAACCGATAGCTAGCAAGAGATTCTTACTGACACTAAAGTACTGGACCTCTATGCTGATCATCTCTACGTGAACTCTGACATACGTTTGACCGCGGCGGGTTCGATAGGGTATGCGCATCCCTTCCTACTTTCCGTCGATCCATCAGGCACTTAGTTCACTTTACAGTATTAAATTGATGAATGAAAATTGCCGAAGTCAACGTAAGTATGATGAATGTAAAATGCCACCGTGAGAGCTCGACAGCCGCGAGCTTTCACTATCATTAGCTGAAAGAAGCACATTCTATTGTTCGATCGATTTTCCAAAGGGAGAGTTTTTCCCAGATGTTTTCTTCTTATGAGAAACACCCCTTGGAGAACCTGTTGCGCGAAGACCGCGCAGCCGTATTTCACTCTTCTGTGCTTTATCTGTGCTTCATTCCGGCATGTACGCTCATACGATACGTTTGATATTCGGAAGAAAGTCTCGTCTTGACTTTCAGTTTTTCGCTGTTGTAACGTGTCAGAATGTCAGTGAATATGGATATATTGGGAAAGGATGTGATGATACATTTGCATTTTTGGGGGATACTTTATGTCTTCTAGAAAAATTTCGCTATGATCAGAACAGATCGGTAAATGGGCGGGCCATTGCACGTTCAAGTGATCGTGAGGTGCACCGTTGCCTTGTTCGATGTTCTCTGATTTTAAACCGGCAATTGTCAACTTTATCTTTGCGTGGAGTACAGGACGGTGAAGTACGATAGCGACGTGTTCGTCAACTATAAAATAGATATTGTTCAGACGAAAGTGTGACAATCGGCGTATGGAAGCATCGACGAGCGTATCTCTGACAGACGGTAAAATTTCTTACCGAGGCAAAACACTGTAATGATCCGTTGATCAGTCCACCAATTTTCAACGTAAAATCTTTGGTACCCTGTTGCAGCAGGAACAGTATCAGCTTCTGCACGTGCATTGGTGCTTTGTACCAGTTAACATTGTATCTGCGAATTATTAAGTAGACCAAGCAAATCGATAACACGAGAAAAATGAGGGAGGACACGGAAAGGTAAGTAATAATAATTATCGACGCTTGACTTTCAAGAATTGTGTTAATTCTTGCTTTCAATGCGAGTATTTTTGAAGTAATTATATTGTGAGAGAAAAAAATATCTAAAAAATAAAACATTTATCCAATGGGTACTAATCATATGTTTACTTATACCAATATTTAGACTTTGTACTGAGGAAAAATCTTTTCCAAAGGAGAAGATATATATTTCCTTAGATTTATAACTTCTCATGAAAGCAATTATTCATCCTATTTAAATAAACGAATTTAGTTTTAAGAACAAACATATTATTAGTACTGAATAAATATTTTTTTATTTTTTATATATTTTTTTCTTTCATATTTTACTATCTTACGAATGTCAGTTTAATAAATGTCAGTCATTCTTATGGAAATGTTCCTTACGCGGAAACAAATATCCTTCTGTGGTGGTCCGTAATATCCTGCGCAATGTAGTTAGCTAAGAACAAGTACGTAGCTGTTATAGCTGTGCATACAATGGGCAACAATAATTCTTTGACATTGCGATATTCGGAGGACATGATCATAAAGATCTGTAATATGAATATCTTTGTTAGAAACTGTCTGCATATTTTGCGTTCTCGATCTACTGCGGTTCTACGTTTCTGATAGATCACACAATTTTCGAATGCGATTCTTAATGCGGAACGTTATTGTCTAGAATTACATAAGGAAATATTGAAGATCAATAGGCGAAACTCACGCAAAAAAGATTGAAACTCAAACTGCTTACTCCGACCAACATTAATGCTCCTAACATCATCTCAAATTTATTTACTAGAAATCGGGAAAACCTTCAAAGCATAAAAATTGTTCACTATTACATATCGTAAATGTATTGGGAGTACAAATTAGTTCGGTCCGTTTTCAAAAATGCATTTATTTCCGAATAAAATGAATGAACAGATTAACCAAAGTATTGTCCATCGCTGGCTACTATTTTTTCGCACCTCTCAGGCAATTTTCGAATTCCATTTCGAAAAAATGTCTTGTCTTTTGAGGCGATCCAAATTAAGAGCCAATCGAGTAATACCTCCAATTCTTTGTCTTTGTCTTCGAATTTTTTTGGCTGTCCAGAGCGAGGCTTGTCTTCAACGCTGAAATCACCATTCTTGAAACGTCGAAACCATTCCCTACATGATTTATCAGTTGGAGCATTGTCACCATAAACTTCTACAAGCATTCGATGCGCTTCAGCTGCACTTTTCTTCCAATTAAAGCAGAAAACTAAAACCTCCCGCAAATGCTGCTTAGTTAACACAAAATTTGACATATTCAACACAGTAAAAAACAGAGGTATGAAACTCAAAGCGATATAAACTGAATATTATTGACAGCTGTCTAACCTCTTTGAAACCACTGAAATCAGCTGTCACTATGAAACATTCATAACAGAGCCATCTTTTTATAACGGACCGAACTAATTTGTACTCCCAATATATAACACGATTTATACATCCGAAGTTAATTAACAAATCTCAAATTCCAAATCCCGCAATTATTATTGACCAACATTTCATGAATAACGATAGAATTGCATTTTTTGGAGAAAATGTGCATCTTTCTTTCTCATTTCTTCCAGTGTTTGTCATATGCGTTATATTTGCACTCCTTCTCGTCGCAATTTTGGCCAAGTTTCCTCGATATATTTCTGTCCACAAATATAACTCAACAAATATAACTAACAAATATAACCAGAGCCATCTTTTGAAAACGGACCGAACTAATTTGTACTCCCAATACCATTAGTTAAATACCAACTTCATAGCTCTCCGATGAATGTCTACAGCTCTGAAAATCTCCGTAAAGGTCAGATATCTGCTATTCGGGTTGACCATTTGTGACGCGTTGATTCTTATCGCGCGTTCGACACGGTAACTGCAAGTACTTCGTCGTTATTATATAATTATCTGTCAAACGGCGTGCTTCTTCGTCCTTACGAAAGAAAACCCAACTTGAATCAGCTTTATCCTTGCGGAAGGAGAAGCTACAATTCCAGCTTGGTCTGAAATAACAAGTTGAAATACAAATTTTTTATACATCGTTAGAGAAATATCGTCAATTTAAGTATCTCGTCTATGAGAATCGCCTCTGTACTTAGTCTGTACTTACTTTTTTACCTGGCGATAACGAACAGTCCGCAGATGAACTTTTGACACGCGATGAATAATGTTCCCGTTGCCGCTAATACGGTAATGCCTATACAAACTGCCGTGTTCATATGCAGCATTATTAAGTAGAAATATCTCTGAGGATCCACAAAGTATTCCATTGGGAATAGCAAAGTAGGTCGCGCGGATTCGTTTTTCGGTTGAACAAAGTCGAAAAAAATTGACGATAACTGGATCAAAATAAGACCGAATTGGACACAAACGACAGATACTAAAAATAAAACAACGCTGATATTTAATGACTATAATTTTGCTATGCGGTATATAACTCGTTCTTCTAACTATGTTAACAATTACTTGAAAATTATTTAATTAATTGCAAGTAAAAAACTTATATATATTTTATAAGATGTTCCACGGATTTGACTTTTTTTATACACCTTGTACATTATACTAATATTATTATAACAATAATGGTCATTAATTAATAATAATTAATTAATGATAATTGATAATAGATATCGAATAATTTCATTTTACTTGTGAGCCAAATCGCATAACATCTTGAAATATTTCCATATTTTTTTATGATAGCAATTTCGTTCTTGTCCTTCATCTTGTTGTATATGTGTTGAAGATCTTCCAGTAAAATCTTGATCTGTAATTTCAACAACTTATTTTATAGAAAATTATTATATATAAAACGTTATTTTTAATATAGTTATTTACATGAGCAAGCATGATAAAAAATCAACTAATTAACTTACGGTTATCATGTTCATCCGAAAGGAGGAGTATTGAATCACGGAATCCATAAAAATGGACATGGAAGAGAGCACTTTGACGATAATGTCTGGAGTACATTCTATAGTGATAAACGTTGTAAACTACAATCAACAAATGTTTTTTTCGAAAAGATTGAGCTAGAGAGCATTTGCGATTAATAAATTACGAATTATGTAAAATACATCGCATTTTGTATACAGTTATTATTTAATTTAGTTAACATTTAAACAAAGCTGGACACATAATTGCGATATAAAAAGTCGTAATATATTAATAACGAACGTTGCGTTAATTCTTATATTTAAAATGCACAAAAATGAAGAAACTCGCAGTTAACCGCAATATAACAACTTATTATGCAGTGATACTACTTCAACATTATGCCATACGTGACACATGACGGCGACCAACAATATAGTGAAGAATAATATGTATTGAAGTTGAGCAATTCTCGTTTGCCGATAAGGCCACAGGCCAGTAGCTAGTAGAAGATTTTTACTGATACTAAAATACTGAACCTCGATACTGATCATCTTTATTCGACGTTTGATATGCATTTGACCGCGGAAGATTCGATAGGATGTGTTCGTCCCTTCCTATCTTCCAACGATCGATTAGGTAATTTGCCCACTTTAGTATCAAATTGAATAGAAATTAGTCGAGTTAGTGTAAATACGATAATGATTCGTGTAAAATGCCACCGTGAGAATTCGACAACTGTATTTCACAAATATTATCGGGAAGTAGCACGCAATTCAACGATCAATTTCTCAGAGAGACAAATTCTTTCAGGTGTTATCGTCTCATAAAATAATGACTTTTACGGGAGATCTTATCCCGCGAGGACCGCGCAAGCGTACTTATATTTCTTCACTATTTCTTCACTATTTCACGTGTTTCATTCTAACACGAACACTTGTACGTTACGTTTCATTCAAACTCAGCCTTTGATGCTGATACATCTGCAGAAACATGCAGTCATCTGTCGCGATAATACTTAGAAAGTTTATGTACCTGTATATTTCCTTGTCTTGCCGAAGAATATGATTTACTGTATATCGTGCGACGCAGCAAATGGATGTTATAATCTAGAGTGGAATAAACAAGGCAGCAAAATCTCTAAGTAAGTTTACATCCGATAATTAAAAATCAAGGTATAGTAAATAAATCTTTGAATTTAACTATCTTAATTTTAATTATTTTAATATTTTATTTCTCTAATTAATGGACTGCTTCGTTGGTAGATCACCGCTTCATCGTCGCGTCGAATAGATAAAGGTGAAATAAGATATCGAAGCGCTCATCAGCTGCAAAAAGACGCGTTTCCTTAATGATTTCGCTCTTACAACATACGAGAGTATTTATTCCAAAATTTTTACTACAATTTTCAGATTAATAATTCCAATTTAAAGAGAATTTTTTTTCATCATAAAATAAGTCGTACACTCACACATATAATAAGCAAACAGGATGTTTCAATGACTTTTGACACCTCTAATAGAAATTTAATACTGGTAAATTAGTTAATTAATTAATTGCTGCGCAATATTTCTAATATTAGTGGCTAGTAATTCTGAATACTTAAATTACAGTCACTAATACTTTAAATTAATTTGATAATGTTTCACATTAATGATTAATATTTAATAATAATAATTATTACTATAATTTGTGATTCTATAATATTTCTTACATCGTAAAATATTACCATTTTTCATACATTTTTAGAATACGTTGCGAACTTATCTGCGATGTTCTATTTACTTTTTAAATATTATAAACATATTCTGGAAGTAACATCTGCATTTTTGCAAAAATAATTACAAATTTTTGATAACCAAAAAAATAATTAAATTTTCTTATGTCTGATATAAATTGTTTTATAATTTGTGTTTTACAAAGTAACTTATCGATTGCTCTAAAATTCACTATAATCTATAATTCAAATCCAAAATTAATCATGTAACTGGTTTACAAATATATAATATATATTACATTGTAATATATATTTCGTTTACAAATATGTATTATATATTTCGTTGCATACCGATAGTTCTTGTGCTGTTTCCAATATTTGCCAGCATTATAATGTTTATTAAACAATATAAGTCCATTAAAATGTTTACTGAACGATATAATTATATATTATAAACATCCACAAGATATTATAGTGGGTATCAGAAATTCCCGTTCGATCATTAAGGTAAAACAACGCTGACCACGAAACGCTGTGCGAAAAGACTAAGTGGTCGTTATAGAATCGGAAAATTTACTGTAAATTTTTTTAATTTAAAATAAATTTCAATTAAAGTAGCTCTCAATATTAAATTTCCATAAAAGATCACAACGAATACTCATGATATTGCAGTAACATTTTGAAACAAAAGACTTTTTTCACTATTTTCCGACGACACTGTGCGTAATCTTTTCTTACCGACGTGAAACCTTTCAAGGATCCTGCAAAAAGACTACCGAGCTGCAAATAATACGCCTTATTGCCCCTTTGCAGCATGAATAGTATCATCTTCTGCATTTGTAAGGGAGTTACATACCACCGTATTTTGTACCTACAAAGTAATGATAGAATTGTAGAATTAGCAATAGCAGAATAATACAAGCCTTCCTCAGAATGTAACTTTTTCGTTAAACGAAGATTATGATCTTTAAAATTCCGCTTTATTCTTGCTTCTATATATATATTTACAAAAATATTCCGTTTTTAGCCCGCGAAAACTATTAGTTTGAGTAGTGAAAGCGATTGGACTAAATGAATATGCCCTCGTTTTTATGTCGTGTTTCTTTCCGTATTGAAACGAAACTGAGAAAAAAAGAAACATATTAACGTGACGTCATTCATTATCTGGAGTCAAAGTATTGTAGACGAGCGCTGTACTTAAAAATATGGGTGGTTCCCGTTAGTGCACATCCACTCACATCGACCGGCGACTTGAGTCTTTCCGCTGGACCACCAATTAGAAAAGTTTATATTAAATTATTATTCAGTCACTTTATATATAAGTCAATCATTTATGTGGGTTTTTCGGAGCCCGCTTCAAAAATATTCATGTATATTCGCGTGAATTCATAATCACTTATATTCTCTCACTTAACAAACCGCGCATGCCTGAGATAACAAGACACGAATATAAAAATGATAGAACCAGTTAGAAACGTGTAAAACACGTGTAAAACATATGAGGAGTAAAAACGGTGAAATATTTTTGTATGAACTGTTAATATCAACGTTTTAATAGTCCGCGCACGAATTTGCGAGTAAAAATCAAGTAAAAGTCTCTTACACGCTGGCGAACACATGATCATTGTGATCTGTGACTTGTTGAGCGACATTGTTACCCATGAACATGTACAGGTACTGACAAAATAAGAATATAATTTGTATGACCAGTTCTTCAATGTCAAATGTTTGACTAATGGATGACAATATCAAAAAGATCTGAAAGACACCGTATATTTTTGCATTAATATACTTTTTAACATTTACATGCAATGGTATGTATTTTTTTGTTAAACAACGCTCACTCGTAGTAGATTAAGACTCGTAGAGATTACACCAGCGCCTATCAGTAAGAAGAACGATAACGAGAATATGGACATTAGACATTCGGCAAACCTTCAAAAGGTAAAAGCGTACATCTTTCTCTCTCATTCTTTTCCTCCCACTTCCTCTCTCTCTCTCTCTCTCTCTCTCTCTCTCTCTCTCTCTCTCTCTTTTTCTCATTGCACACGTTTTAGCATATAATTGGATTAATACCAACTGTAAAGTTTTGCGATGAATATCTACTGCGTAAATTAATCCTTCGTAGGGCGAGTTTTTGTTCCGCGGATTCGTTGGTCGCATCACGTTCAGCTTCATCACGTGCCGGATGCGATAACTGTAAACAATTTGAGAAACAATTTCGATGATGATATCTTGAATTAACGCACTTATGTGAGATACGACTGCTTATTAGTAGCGGCACTAGTTAACTATTTATTAAATGGTGGAAGTAAAGTTTTGTGTACAATATTCGAACTAAATTGCAACGTATGCAATATAAGTCCGCATATATAGCATATATTTTATACTCTTCTCCAATATTTTTAGCCGTATAAGACTTTACACGGCCGCTGGATTTTTGTAAATGGCAGACGTGATTTTAAATTTTCCTTCACAAATGCGAAGCTTATCCATCACCTGAATCCTGAATATTTCGTGAATAGGTTGATCGTATGCTAACAACATCATCCGGTGTTAAATGTCGCAAAATAGGCTATACAAACTACCTCGTTGATGGTCGAATATCAGTCAAATTAAGTAATAAAACGTCATATCGTAACAATTAAATTATCTTTTCCGTGAGATATATATGTTAATATATATAGCGCATACTTATATATTTTTCTGCTGCATTTTTGAATGAGTACTAATTCACGTACCGAAGTTCTCGCGAACATTGTCTATTATAACTATACTAAGGAAAAGATTTCTTCAAATTTAATAAATTGTATTGCATCCAAATAAATATGATTATTGGCATGCTCCAAAGAAACTAATGTTTCGATTAATTTTCCACGAATATCTAAATTTATCTTAAATAAAAAATGTGTAATAAACTAAATATAATTTTCTTACAAAGAAATAATTTTGTTGCATTTTACATATTTATTATAACCAAATAATGTTTTATTTTGTTAAAAGATATTTCAAACAATAGCGTTCTTTCTGTTAGATAATAGAGTTTTCTTGAATGAGACGATAACATTTTTACTCCAACAAATATTATTTCGTATAAGTATATGCTGCTTCTATGAAATAAATTTTAGTGAATTAAATAGGAATACTAAATCTAAAGAAATCTTTTTCTCTGCATATTGTACCCATTTTTGTTCACAAATAAATAGTTCGTATTTTACCTTGCAATTCTAAACATCCCACAAATATATTGACCATATGATAACAGTATTGTCCCAGTGCTGAGCATCGTGAAGCAGCATATGTAAAGGGCCGCGTTTGCGTGCAGCAGAATTAAGTAGAAATATTTCTCTTTATCGGCGCAGTATTCACTCATAAATTGTAGCATGTTAATCGGTCGAGTCTTGTTTGAGGACAGAATTATACCGAGAATACGTTGCCAAAATTGCAATAGAAAAGTAACAGATATACCACATGCTATAAAAACTGTAAAGAAAGGGAAAATAATGCGGAACGCTTTGCGAAAATTCGATATATATGTTACAAACACAATATAAGATTTGAAAATAAATATGAGAAATAAAACTTGAACTTCATTAGTTTTAAATTGTTAATAATACATTTGTTGAGTTTAAATCTAACGTATGAATCACGTCTTAGAGAAACCATAACTTGTTACCTCACCTGTTAATATAACAGTATAACATTTTGTCTTGCTTCCGTATTCATCCATGATAGCAATTTCGTTCTCGTCTTTTAATTCGTCATAGTTACGCTGAATTTGTTCGATCAGGGATTTCACCTGTTGTTTTAATCTTAATTCTTAAATCTGTTACTCCATATCTTAATTTTTAGCACTAATGTTTGAGCTTTTGACTCTTTTTAAACACATTGTCGTTTACAAAGCGTTTAAAAAAGAAAAACATTTATAAAATATAAAAATGAAAAACTAAAAAATTTTTAAAATGAAAAACTATAAAAATTAAAGAAGAAAAACATTTATAAAACTTCAAAAATTATTTGTCTTTTCGAATACAAAGTATTTAATTATCATTAACTCACTCCTTCGTTGTTGACGTAAAACGAAGCGTAATTTATCACGCAGGTAGTTAAAAAAAATACAGTGAAGAGAATTTTTAGAACTAGGTCCATCGTACATTTTGAAGTAAAAATCACGCCAATCTATGCACGTAACAACTTATGTCTTATAATTCTTGTGCATACGTGCGTGCGTGCGTGCATGCGTGCATGCGAGGACGCACGCGCGCGCGCGTGTGTTTGTGCTATAAATTTTGTTTCCTATTTTATATTTTATATAATATATATAATATATATAATTATATAACATATATTTTATATTTTATATAAAAAGTTAGGGACCCGGGAAAAATTTGATATCTAATTATATATAATTGTATTAAATTACATATAACTATGGTATATGCAAGATCTATTGATCTTATTTATATGTGATTTTATCAAGATATATATAACTCCATATCAGTTTATATCTAATATTGTTATTTGTTTTTTTTTATTTTTTATTACTTTTTTATTGTTATTTTTTTTGTTCATTTGCGTTTTATTCCCATGTTATAATTATATGCGATCTAATCAGACATAATCAAGAAAAATTTATCTGTTTTATATATATGATTAGATCAGGTTAAAATCCTTATATAATTAGATCTAAACTTACCCCGGAACAAAAAGCTTTTTATCTAAGAAGAAGAATCGAGAAATTAAAAATGTTATTATTTTAACGTGAATCCTAATAAAAGTTTCTATGGATTTGACTGCAAAGCAAATTAACGTGTAATAACTGTAGTACAAAACAATCAACATACTTGAGATAGAATAAAAGTCGTCAGAATGCCAAAAAGCAGACCGAACTGCAATGAAACAAGTTTCGATTGCTGATAGGGCCACAAGCCGAGTATAAGCAGGAGAATACGATTCAGACTGAGATGCGTTTGAACGTACTGCGTGTAAATCATCCCTGCACGAGCATCGAGACCCGCTTGACGCCGAATACATCGAGGAAGGTTTGCTTGCCTCCACCCCCTTGTGTGAGTAGGATGATTATCTTATAACTTACCTCTTATTGAGCGTACATTCTAGCATAATGTAGCCAATGTTTTAAATAACGCGAAATGAGAACAAAATGACCGCGAAATAACACCGTGAAAACGCAATGTTTATTTCGCCATTGTTTTTGATGCTATATCTGCGATTAAGCGATTTTCCGGAGGAAAATATTTTTCCAGATATTTCCTTGCTATGACATAAGGGCTCTCACGAAATATCCTGTCCCACACGCAAACATATTTCTGTTCTTCGTAGTTTAATGTGTTTCATTCTAACACGAGCGCTTATACTCGTACGTTACGTTTCATCTCTGAACTCTATTCATCGTGTTTGGCTCTCGATGTTGATATATCACCTCACGTTACAGCAGTAAGTCTTCAGAAAATTTATGTATCTGAAAATTTATGTTCCTGCATCTTTTTAAAACATATAAAATAAAATAATTCGCGGCATATCAGGATATCTTTTCGTTGACATAGCAATTTCTTGTAATGAGATAAATAAGCCAACCACGGCCACCTCGGTTATATTCCATACCTAGGAATAGTAATGAAAAATAGCGTAGATTTAATTCTTTTAGCAAATTTCTATTTAGATACGTTGCTGAGAGATTACATTGATACTGTATATCTCTATTAGGGTTGCGTTGAATAAATAACGGTGAAATAAGATATCGTGGCGATCAGCGGCTGCAATGAGATATTCATTCCCTTAATGAATGCACGTTTAAAATATGAGACTATTCATTCCAAAAAGTTGATAATAATTTTCAGGGAGTGTCTCTACTTTAAACGGCTGATCTCAAGGCTATTTCCAAAAATTTTTTTGTATAAAATGAATGCACTTATAATATTTAAGTTTTATACATCTTTTATCTTTAAAATAATTTAGGTTTATTATGTTTTATGCATATAATAAAAGAAAATATAATTGATTAAATATAAGCTGTTGAGACGATTCTGTTCGCATTGCCCTAAAGTTTGTACTTTTTCTATTGATCTGAAACAAACAACCTAAAATTAATTTTAATCTTTATAAATTCGGTTATGTTTTGTACCTCATTAAATAATCGAACTCTAATGTTAATATAATGATTAATAAGGAGACATGCAAAATAGGTCAAATTTGATCGAATTCTCTGCTGTAAGAAACACAAATTTGAAAATATTATAAAAGTGATAAATGACCTACACTGCTGTTATATGGCTATATATCATCAAAGTTAGAGTTTAGAAAATGTTAATTAACTTTGGATATGATGTATAAATCGCGTTAAGAAAATCATAAACATGTCGCCTCATCTGTGAGTACAGCGGAATAATATTTTACCTTATTCCCGTACTCGTTACAATTTAAAATGGAATAAACAAGTCAACATTTAGTTTACCAAATATGTTTACATTTGACAGTTAAAAACCGGTATAATAAATAAATCTTTGGATATAAATTTTAATTATTTTAATATTTTATTTCTCTTATTAATAAACTACGTCGTTGGTAGATCCCCGCTTCATTGTCGCGTCGAATAGATAAAGGTGAAATAAGATATCGAAGCGCTCATCAGCTGCAAAGAAACGCGTTCCAATAATGATTTCGCTCTTACAACATACGAGGCTATTAATTCCAAAATTTTGACAAAAATTTTCAGATTAATAATTTCAGTTTGAAGATATTTTTTTCCTGTTATAAAATTAGTCATATACGCACATATATAATGAGCAAACAAGATATTTCGGCGACTTTTGACACTTCTTATAGAAATTTAATAGTGGTAAATTAATTAATTAATTGCTGCGCATTATTTCTAATATTAGTGGCTAGTAATTTTGAATACTTAAATTATATGGTTACGAATATTTTTAATTAATTAATTTAGTAACGTTTTATATAATTATAAATATTGATTTATTATTTATGTTTTACAAAGTAACTTATCGATTGCTCTGAAATTCACTATGATCTATAATTCAAATAAAAAATTAATCATATAACTGGATTACAAATATGTACTATATATTTCGTTGCATACTAATAGTTCTTGCGATATTTCCAATATTTGCCAATATTATAAAATTTATTGAACGATATAAGTCCATTATAATGTTTATTGAACGAAATAATAATATATTATAAACATAATTCTTTAAGATATCATAGTTGGTATCAAAAATTCCCCTTCGATCATGCATTAAAGTAACGCTGACAACGAAACGCGAAATGCGAAAAGAATAAATGGTTGTTATACAATAGGAAAAATTATTGTACATTTTTTTAAATTTAAAATAAATTTAATTTGAAGTAACTCAATATTAAATTTCTATAAAGGATCACAACGAATATTCGCGAAATTACTTTCATAGACTTGATAGATATATCGATAGAATTTTTAGTTATTAATAAAAAATTCCATCGATACTAGAATTATCTGTTTAATACGAGAAACATTTTGAAATAAAAGACTTATTTTACTATTTTCCGACGACACTGCGGGTAATATTTTCTTACCGACGTGAAACCTTTCAAAGATACTGCAAAAAGACTACCGAGCTGCAAATAATAGGTCTTACTGCCTCTTTGCAGCATGAAAAGTACCATCTTCTGTATTTGTAAGGGAGTTACGTACCACTGTATTTCGTACCTACAAAATGATGATAGAATTAGCAATAGCAAAATGATACAAGCCTTCAACAGAATGTGACTTTTTCGCTTAACGAAGATTATCGTCTTAAAAACTCCACATTATTCTCGCTACTATATATATATATATATATATATATACATATATACAAAAATATTTCCGTTTTCAGCCCGCAAAAATTGTTAGTTTGAATAGTGAAAGCGATTGGACTAAATGAATATGCCTCCGTTTTTATATCGCGTTTCTTTCCGTATTGAAACGAAACTGAGTAAAAAAGAAACATGTTAACGTGCCGTCATTCATTATCTGGAGTCAAAGTATTGAAGACGAGCGCTGTCCTTAAAAATATAGGTGGGTCCCATTAGCGCACATCCACTTAAATTGACCGGTGACTGGAGTTTTCCGCTGGACCACCAATTAGAAAAGTTCATATTAAATTATTATTCAGTCAGTTCATATATAAGTCAATCATTTATGTGGGTTTTTCAGAGCCCGGTTCAAAAATATTCATGTATATCCGCGTGTATTTATATTCACTTATATTCTTTTACTTAACAGACCGCGCATGTCTGAGATAACAAGGCACGAATATAAAAATGATAGAACGAGTTAGAAACGTGTAAAGTACAGGTCATATGAGGAATAAAAACGCTGAAATATTTTTGTATGGTCTGTTAATATCAACGTTTGAATAGTCCGCGCACGAATTTGCGAGTAAAAGTCAAGTAAAAGTCTCTTACACGCTGGCGAACACATGATCATTGTGATCTGTGACTTGTTGACCGACATTGTTAACCATGAACATGTACATGTACTGATAAGATAAGATTGTAATCTGTATAATCAGTCCTTCAATGTCAAATGTTCGACTAACGGATGACACTATCAAAAAAATCTGAAAGACACAGAATATTTTTGGGTTAGTATATTTTTTAGCATTTGCACGCGAAGGTATGTATTTTTTTATTAAACAACACTCACTCGCAGTAGATTAAGACTTGTAGCGATTACACCAACG
>NW_014556125.1:0-233 GCF_001313825.1 Dinoponera quadriceps
AAAAAAGTTTCAAAAAATTTGTCATTTTCAAAGTTTATCATTTTTTTTTCAGGCATAAAACCTATAAATATATGGAGTTTTATCAACCATCGGTGCATAAATTTGTTGAAGTTTAACAGGGAATTTTTACATTTATCATTTTTTTGCCAAAATCGCCGCCAAAATGCAAAAAAGTCCAAAAAAACGAATTTTTCCTTTATTAATTGTTCCTTGAAGACAAAAGGCTTAAATAA
>NW_014556126.1:0-289 GCF_001313825.1 Dinoponera quadriceps
TTGGTGTTAGGTCTAACTTGTTGGAACGTGACGTTTGACGGACTCCTTAGGGTTCTGGAAGCTAGAGTAGGGGATAAACTCTTAGCATACGCGGATAATTTTCTCGTATTAGTCAGCGGTGATTTCCGCAAAAAAATAGAAATAAAAGCACAGGAAGTAGTCGACGAAATAGGGTAATGGTGTAGGTTTGCCAAATTACAGTTTTCGTCGTAAAAATTGCGGCAATTGTCCTCAAGAGCAACCTTGTCAAAAGGGCCCCATTAGGCAGACGGGAAGGAGTGCGTCCCGA
>NW_014556127.1:0-739 GCF_001313825.1 Dinoponera quadriceps
CTTTCGACTCTACATCACAAAACGTGAACTAATGCAAATTCACGTTTCGACTTGAATCTTTTGGACCAAATACGATAGTTCCACGAGATAAGTTAAAAGAAATCAATCCTTGGGCGAAATTTACGAGTTTGCCTGTAATAGGAAAAATAACGTGAATGTCGTGTGAATCTTGCCTTTCCTTACGTTAAATCGTGAACGGATGCAAACTGGCGTGTGTGATTGAAATATTCATCTTTATTACGTTATTTCCATGCGGCAGCCTCGCAGATTTCAGGCGGTGAGCGTTTCTTTTGAATCTACATCAGAAAACGTGAACTAATGCAAATTCACGTTTCGGCTTGAATCTTTTCGAATAAATACGATAGTTCCATGAGAAAAGGAATAAGAAATCCANATGACGAAACTTGCGAGTTTACGTGTAATAGACGAAGTAACGTAAATGTCGAATGAATCTTGCGTTTCATTCGTTAAATCGTGAACGGATGCAAACTGGCGAGTTTGATTGAAATATTCTGCTTTATTACGTTATTTCCATGCGGCAGCCTCGCAGATTTCAGGCGGTGAGCGTTTCTTTCCACTTTACATCAGAAAACGTGAACTAAAGCAAATTCTAGTTTCGGCTTGAATCTATTCGACTAAAAACCCTAGTTCCATGAGAAAAGATAAAAGAAATCCATACGATGACGAAAATTGCGAGTTTGCGTGTAATATACGAAATAACGTAAATGTCGAATGAATC
>NW_014556128.1:0-200 GCF_001313825.1 Dinoponera quadriceps
CGCCAAAGTCTATAGTTTTCTAGAAAACAATTCGTCAATTTGAAAAACACATTTTCTCACTTAGGCCGCCATTTTGCTTCACCAAAAAATTTTCAAGGCACATCTGACCATACCAAATCAAATTTTAGACCATTATTCCACCATCTAAACCAGTTTGAGAAGTATAAAAAAACGTACAGAAAATGTCGAAAAATCGTTTT
>NW_014556128.1:367-699 GCF_001313825.1 Dinoponera quadriceps
TTTGGCTTGATTTCACTGTTGGGTATTGATTCAAACTTGAACGTCAAAATTATGACATGTGGTCCGAAACGGGTTAATGACCTCTGTTTCCCAGATAAAATATTTAGGTATATTTACAAAGTCGTTCACTGTCTTGTTATCGTTTGATAAAATTCTGTCGTATAACAGGTGTCCTGAGTGAAAATACAATTTTGTATTTTCTCGCGACTTTCGCGTAGCAGTTACGATCGAGGACAGAGCGAATATTACTAATAAGGAATCTCTAGAATTGTCCATATTAGAGCGAAACTGGCGTTCAATGTTAGAACCTCAATGTGTCAGTTTTCGCCGAT
>NW_014556128.1:899-1548 GCF_001313825.1 Dinoponera quadriceps
CATCCAATATACAGGGTCATCGAAAATTATTGGATCCCCTAGTATCTTCAGTTAGAATGCATTTTGGAGAAAATGTCCAATAGCAAAGTTGTATGGTTTCAAACGGGGAGTAAGATGATGACCTTGATTTTGACCATGTCCTTCAAGGTCATTTCAAAGTCAACTTTATTTTTTTTAATGGATCTCCCTACATTTTATTGCATATCGTTATAGCTTATCTCGAGAGCTTTCCAAAAGACTATTATAAACTATTTTTTCATTAAGTGCTCTTTGACTTACAAAGGTTTGAATTTAACAATTTGTTAAGTGGCGTGTGGGCCCGGCCAGTTAAGGCAAGAGTGGTGTGTGGGTCTGGCCAGTTAAGGCAAGAGTGGCGTGTGATTCCGGCCAGTTAAGGCGAATTTCATTCCAATTGGTCAGCTTGGGCAAAATATTCAATTGTATCAAACAATTCACAACAAACACGTTCAAATTGTTGCCCTTCAACAGCCTGGCGATGTGCCAATCTGTTATAAACAGCTGAAACCGCATTCCGGTACGTTTCCGGCGTTATTAGTTCTACTTCTCTAGTTATTTTCCCTCTCAAATCTTGAGGCTTGCTGGCATAAACTTTACTTTTCAGGTGTGACAGGTATGACTGTGCTGTCAA
>NW_014556129.1:0-956 GCF_001313825.1 Dinoponera quadriceps
AAACGGCCGGAATACGAGCAAAGACATGACAAAGTTATTCTTCTGCATGATAACGCTCGGCCTCATGTCGCAAAAGTCGTAAAAAATTATTTGGAAACGCTCAAGTGGGATATTTTACCGTACCCGCCGTATTCGCCGGACATTGCTCCTTTTGATTACTGGTTGTTCCGACGGATGCAGCACGATTTGGCAGGTCACCGGTTCACATTTTTCGCAGAAATCGAAAATTGGCTCCTAACTTGGATCGCTTCAAAAGACGAGACATTTTTTCGAGATGGAATTCNTTGCCTGAGAGGTGGGAAAAAGTAGTAGCCAGCGATGGACAATACTTTGATTAATCTGTTCATTCAAACTGTTCTGAAATAAATGCATTTTTGACTACAAAAAACGGACTGAACTAATTTGTACTCCCAATACAATAAATTATTTTGTTATTAGTTTTGTTGCAAGTTTTGTTACAAATCTACGCTTTTTCCTCCGAACCCAGTATCTAATGAGCAAGAACCACGGTGACTAACTTATCTATCTAACGATTGACGCCGCAGTTCGACCGTTACAAGTTTAACAATATAAAATATAAACTTAACAATATAAAATATAGAAAAAATTGTTTAAATGAAATATTTTTAATAGTAGATGACCCGTGTGGGATTGCTAGTCTCCCATCAGGCGCCTCCCTAGGTGGCGGATTGGGGGATGCTCGCCGGCTTGTCCGGAGGGTACCAGGGAAATAAAATACCCGGAGACCAAAACTAACACAAAGTCGAGCAATGGATAAAACAAATACGGAGATAACTACTCCAGATGGCAGACCAATCGAGCTGGAAAATCCACCCTTCTTGGAGGCAGGCCCCTACTAGGGCTTTTCACAACACTAGTATCCAAATTAACAAAATAAGATCACTCCGAATCGCAACATGGAACATTAATGGTCTCCTGCCAAATAAAAAGGAAGT
>NW_014556130.1:0-251 GCF_001313825.1 Dinoponera quadriceps
CTTTATGTCGAGGGAAAAATAATTGCACAAGCGACAGCCGAAAATGTGACTGTAACATTGGGAAATAATTGCGTCGCATTCATGTTTGATGAGATTCGTTATGAACTGGATGGTGTTGAGATTGATCGTAACAGAAACGTTGGAATAACTTCCACGCTCAAGAATTATGTATCGTTATCTTCTGACAAAATTGTCAGCATGAAAATGCTGCGTGGGATACGATCAACGCTCATTCAACAGATGGATACTTC
>NW_014556131.1:0-12798 GCF_001313825.1 Dinoponera quadriceps
CTGAAATGATTCTCTATTAATCGTATTTCGCTTGTCTCTAAAGCAATTCAGAATTAATCAATTAGATTAATAAATTAGATTGTTATGATTCTTTTTCCACGCCAAGAAGCTTTTACATTTAAAAAAATCTCATATTGAACAAAAAGTGTTGAGATTCTGATAATATACAATAATATACATTCAAAATATAATAAAAATGAAAAGTAAGCAAACAAGTAACAAACAAATAAGAATTAAACTAAGTTTACAACTGTCTGGATCTATAAAATAGGTGTAATAGGCCTTTAGCTTTTTACTCTAAACACTAAGTTGTAAAGTAATTTTTAACGAAAAGTATTTCCAACGCTATCAGATGTTATAATTCCTAAGATTAGCTTCGTAAGCGTGCTTTTGGGCTTTAAGCTAGAAAACTATCTGCTTCACGCTTTTCGCAACATGCGGTCCGGCGTTATCATGCAAAAGAATGACTTTGTATTGATTGTTGGATGGTCTTTTTTACATCAACTCGTCACTCAATCGGCATAATTGTTGTTGGTAGCGATCAGCTGTAACGGTTTTCTTTTGACGCAAAGAGGCAGTAGTCTAATGTACATACAATAAAAAATAGCTTGTTTTGACTACATTATTTGGTTAAATGGTACCAATGGCCAATTATCTGGAATAAAATTAAAGTGTTGTTCAGAATGAAATTCTGTCTGCTAAAACGTAATGAATTAATGATTAAATTTGATATACACAAGGTGAAATGTAGAAAATATTTGTTTGTACATTTTATTCGATTTGAAATTTAATATATAAGAAGAAATCAATCAATTAAATATATTTTAAGCTGATTTTAATGGTCTTGAATAACTAATATATTAAATTTTAAAAAATATATAATAATGTTATGAAACATTTATTGAAAAGAATCTTATTTTTATATATAATTAAACAAACATTAATTTGAAAGAAAATATTGCTGTCTCATTTTGACTCAATTAAATGTTGAATTCTAAGTAAATATTTAATTCACTCGAAATATATGAGTGAGTGAAACACTCGTTTCATAAAGCGATTAATTCAATATAAGTTAATATGTGATTAATGTAACAAGCGTTTCTTATGATTTAATTTATAAATTGTCTAAATTGAATAATTTTTTATTCAAATTTCGTAAATAGTTCCTCAATTTTAGTCATGTAATATTTAAAAGTAATAAACAAAATAGTTAAATAAGTAAATATTTTTTTATAATTTATTTTACGTATATCAAATAAATTAATTATATAATAATACTGATAATATTAATTAAATATAATTTATTTTATGTATATCTAATAAATAATTCATTACTTTTGAGCAAAGAATATTTCATTCTGAATAATATTTTTATTTAATTCAAATAAATGAGGCTATTGGTATCATTCAACCACATAATTTATTCAAAACAAATAATTTTTTTTTCATTGAATACATTTTTCTTTCAGTGTAATTAGCCAATAATACTTTTCTAGAAGAGAGATTTTAATATATCCTTTTTTCTTGGTATTGCACATCCGAGTAGACTCTTTGCCCGTTAGTTTCACTTTTTACGTTAAATTCCACTTCTCGTGTATCTCATGAAACGGGAAATCTCTATTTGAAATATTGTACAAAATACGATATGAACTAAATCATACCAAATCACCGCAGATTGTACTATACGTACTTGATAAACCTATAGAAGGCATCTATACTGCACGAGGACCATTCAAACCCATTTTCGTGCAACATCAGTCCGTTAGTCATGATGAAGCCGTCATATGCTCCGCATTCTCCAGCGCCGTTCGGGTTGCCGTCATGACGAGCTCCTATCCTATGATAGGAATACATTATCGTTATTAGACGATTCTTATGTTGTGTTGTATTCATTCATTTGTCATATAATAGAAAAATTACTTTTAAAAAGTAACTAGTTACTATTACTCATTATCCATTGAGAAAGACGTTACTATTATCATTACTTAATAAGTAACATTACAATACGAGGGTGGGGTGAAAAATTTCCGGCCTGAAATAGAAATGGCGCCAGCAGGTCTAATTTTTGGCTTGTATTCTATAGTACTATATGTTAATAGATTGTATATAAATTTTCGGGTAGATTGATATTCACAATTTTCATAACGATAATGATCATATGTACGTTTGGGATGAAACTATTGCATCGAGAGGTGCTGAAGAAATAGCTTCATGCATCCTAAAACATGTTAAAAATTTAAGAAGTGAAAGACACATTATAGCTTACAGTGACATGTGTGTAAGACAAAATAGAAATTAAAGTAGCTTTAATGTGGCTAAAAATTGTCCAAACTGTTGAAAATAATGTGGAAATCATAGATCACAAATTCTTAATATCAGGACATTCGTTTTTACCAAATGATAGAGATTTTGGCGTAGTAGAAATGTCATTAAAAAAAATAATTTACTGTTTGTCCCCCAAGATTATTATATTATCAAAAAGTGCCGGAAAGGTAATAACGGGAATAAAGGTTATATAACGGTAATAAAGGTAATAACGATAATAAAGGTAATGAAGGTTATTGTAAATGAAATGAAACAAGAAGATTTTGTATCAACAAAATTATTAGAAGACGCAATTTTTAAAAGGGTAAAGAATTCTAACGGAGAATTAATAAACTGGTTAAAAATATGTTGGATGCGTTTTGTCAGAAATGAACCGTATAAAATTTTCTATAAGACATCAATGAATGAGAATGAAAATTTTAAAGTCTTGGATTTATTACCACGTCGGGGTAGACCAAGATAGTTCGAAAATATTGCATTGACACCAGTGTATAAAAATATCAGACAAATTACAACAGCAAAATTCAAGGACATAATGGACCTACTACGATATATACCACCGGAACATCATGATTTCTTCAAATCCCTTTCACACACACAAAATGTAGATGAGCAGTAAATTGTTTTGTAATTTATGTAGTTAAAAAATGTTTTGAATCGCATAAATTATGTTTTTGAAGTGTTGTAAAGATATATAAAATAAATTGAGTATTGTTTTTTTCAATTTAAAGCATCTTAAATTATGTTGAATGGACTTGGGCTCCTTCAAATTTTATAAGGAATCTGGTTGTTAATTTTGAAAGTGGCCTAACTCCATTCTTGGTAAGAAAACGCATATTATTCACTTAATAATTGTCATTATTTTAATAGGAACTATAAATTTAACTCCTTTAGATAGACTTAAGCAGTATGACTCATTAGTATCCTGTACGTATATTTTTAATTGCATTGAAACACAAACCCTTAAATATCTCAATTTAAGTATAAATGGACTTAGGCCACTTTCAAAATAAACGGCTCAAATTGTCCAGTGATGAATTACTGTTTTCAGTAGTTTTATTACTTTCTAAATGAATTTCTTCTCTGTTCTTATCTCTGACAAAATTTCGTTTATGACACGAATGACAAATACGTTCTATAAGTATTATTTCTGGTCTTTCTTGAAATGTGTAAACTTACAAATGACCAATCTCGTGAGCCGTAGGGATAATACCGCTAAAGCCACCGTTATCCTCAACAATCCCCACTGCCTCAGATGATTCCTTCGTTACGTTTCTATCGCACGCGCCAGCAACGTATGCATAACCTGAATAATGAATTTACCATTGCAAAATTATATATTTCATTTCTAATCTAATAAGAAATAGCATTTCTTATTCCTCCAACAAACGTACCCAGTCAGCTAAATCTGCCTAAGCTAATATTAACATAATGTGTGAGCAAATTGATGTCAAAAAACCGGAGAAGATCTGCACGACGGTTAAATTCCAAATTGATACCAAAACCCGAGTAAGATCTGCGCGGCGCCAGTTTAACGCCAAATTCATTATAACAAATATTTCGCGACTCAATACGTTGAATATTTTGAGAATTTGTGAGGGATTTCTTCTTCTTCTTCTTACGTTAGGCCTATATTTCCTCTCACTCGTATATGCTTGTAGTGCGCATATTGATTATATACAGACATATGAGATCTACAGTTGATCTACGCCGAACAGTATATTTTTCGAAAGGTTCTGTGAGCAGATACAACTCTGGTGACTTACCAGACACCGTCCAGAAGAGACACGAATGTATACAAATTTTTCCGGTTCTGCCGGGGAATCTCTTGTGTCGCAAACCATGCACTGTCTGCTACATCATACTCGCGCTCATGAAGGACTTTTTTGTTACAATTACTTCTTGTGATTGCGTTCAGCAGATACTTGTGTTACTTTTAGTGTTTTGTGTGTTAATTAACAATCATAAAAATTGGATTTTTTTCCACAAATAAATGATATCTCGATGTAGTAAAAAAAGAAATGGCACCATTGATGTTTCATTGAATCATGATAATATGATTAAACTAGGCTCATTATACAAATTACTACTTTATAATCTAAAAGTGTGGCCGCGTACTGTGTAATTTTTTCTGTTCGGAGAACGAGCTTCGAGAGTTGCGCAATTTCGCTATCCTGGCGTCTATACAGTTTCACTTTTTCCTGCAGCCTCCTGTCGTCTCTTCCTATTAATGTTCTGAAGTTTTTCCCATGGCTTTTACTCTAGATGATTCTTATATAATTTTTGATTCCTTTTTTTTTTTATTGAAGACTGAATATATTTTAATTATTTCAGTTGAAAAAGAACTGTTTCCCACCTAACATCAACTGATACAGTAACGTTACATCGATATAATTATAATTTTAATTATAATTTTCTACTCAACAATATAAATGTTATATATAACACACGTTATATGTAATATTTAAATTATTGGGTGTTAAATTAAAATTTTGATGTAACGTTATTTTCAGAGCTGGTGTATATTGAATATTTTGCATTCCTTTTTTTTTTTCATAAACACTGTTTCTTTTGAATTTATTAAGTATACATCTGTTGTTATGAAGTAATTCTATATAAATACTCCAAGAAGTTAGAAATCATGGTTCACATAACTTCCCGGACTTCCCATTCTTATAGTATTCTTCTACGAATTCCTAAAGAAGTACAATTCAGGGAAAAGGAAAACTTTGGAAATACTTGAAGAATTTATCATGCTGAGTAGCCATCTGTGTCCACATTTAACTCGTATTTTTGCGACTGAATTTGCTGATAGGTAATCCGAGCAGGTTGGCAGCAGAAGCCACACCACGAACCCTGCCACCAAATTGTGCGTTGCACGATCTCCTCGGTTTTTGCCACCACCAATCTGCTCACATTGCCTGTCTGCATATTCTGTCATTTCTGGCAGCAGTTTGACAATATAATCAGATAGAACAAATTCTGATTTGTTGCCTTTCTGGCATCAAACTTATTTAAGTGGTAGCGCTTGGTGAGTGAGAAGTTTGATTCCCGGCCCAAACACCGCAATCCCGGTATAATTTTCTCTCAAATTCTCACAGAGTAAACAGTGAGATTAAGCGGACTTAGTGTTTCCAGATTTCTCGAGTATTGCAGAATTGCGGGAGTTTGAATTCAGCGTTAGCGTCATCAAAATATTAAGATAAGTCCTTTGCATCGTTCGTTTTTAATTAAAATAACAGGTCTTGCTCGGTTTTTAGTGTCAAACTACGCCGCGCAGATTTTGTTCGGACTTTGGCATCAATTTGGCGTCTAACTGCGCCGCACATATCTTGCTCGGTTGTTGGTACCAATTTGCCGTCAAGTTATGTAGTAAGCTTTGTTAACAAAAAACGAGCTTATTGCAAACATAAATGGCACCAGATATACCATCAAATTTTGAGCGAATTCGATGCTAATTTGGCGACAATTTGCTACTAAATTTGCTTACTGGGCACTTATCGAAATATACCAAATATGGAGTTACACTCAACGGTATCTCAATAGACTTACCCAAAGTAGATGGATCGCAGAAGTCATTAGTTAACATATTGCACATGTCCAATCTGAAGTTATATGTAGATTAAAATTGTGTATATTATAATACGAGTATGTATTAAATATACGCACGTATTAAGCAGCAAAGAACAAGCAAAAAGCAATACAAATGCTTACTGCGTCATGACGATCGCCATATCGTAAAAATGAGTCGGAAATCTTTCTTCACGATACAAATAATCCGCCGTACAGCGTAAAGCGAGATCTGAATCGACTTTTGTATCTTCGACGCGACTATTCTCCAAACACGGAAGTGCATCGTCATCCTGAATTAGAAAACAATATATCGAATTTTTTATTATAATAAAGAAGAAGATAGTATTATGGCCCCTCTTAATATCTCTTCTATTAGATGACACGTATTCTAGTAATTACGTAAGGAATCATTTGTTTAGTAGTTCGCCGTTACATAGTGACATAATATACCACCCTTACAGAAAAATATTAAGGCCTATGATAAATTAGCCAGTGATGAATTAGTATTGTTCAGTAATTTTATTACTCGTACGAATAATAATATTACTGAGCACTTTTGCGATTCGGTTAACTTTAAATTATCCATGATTATTATATGCATAAACTACAAGGTATCCGTTACGCATAATTAGCGCATGAAATATAGTGAAGAAATGGAAAGCACTTCTATGTGTATGTGTGTTTACAGATTTTTTTCCGATGCAGTTCGGGACTAATAGTCCAATGATAAAACTTGTTTCCGAAAAATAAGTTCTTTCATTACATCATCGTTCCAAACTGCATCAAGAAAGAAGTGTTCAAGCCATTTTGAAAGTCAGTGTACACGCGAGTGTGGGTGAGCAAATATATTGAATTAAAATGAAACATACCAAAGCTATAACTATTCCTGCGATATTGAATAATATTCTGGGCGTGTTTAGTAAACGATATCTCAAGTCGACTCCGTTCCAAAATGCGACGAGATATTTTACGGCTTGCTCGATGTTCCCGCCAAGTATTCTGTAATAAAATAATACATTCTTATAACTTATATGATTCATCATTCTGACAATACTGAAGAAGATCATTATCAGAGAACGTTTATATCGTAGATTTTCAAAGAAATAATTATGCACGATAACATAACATAAATTAATTTTCAAATTAACGACGGAATCAAAGAAATATCATGATACACGCAAAATAGCCAACTAATATCGCTAACAAAATAATTACATTGTACTTAGTACGCTATTAAATTATTGCTATTTTATATTTTATTATTGCTATTAAGCTATTTTTCTACCTACTTGTATTCCTTAGAATCAATTATTATCAGCATTTCGGGATAAATAATGTCCGGCGCATTGTGCTCTGCTCCATCGCTCACAGGATCTGATATTTCTGAAATATAAAAATGTCACTTTATCGTATCCCATGATAGACGAAATCTCATGATAAATGATAAATTTATAGCAACTCTGATTCCAAAATTCTAATCAAAGTTGGAAAAGTCACACTGAAAAAGAAGAAATAGATCAGCAACATCAACAATCACCCATATTCAAAAAAATATTGTATCTACTGGACGAATTACGCATTAACAATATGTTGCATTGATATTTTATTTTATTGGTAGTTACAGACTAAATCGCAATTATTGACTCAATTAATATTTTAATAAAGCGATTAGATAATTTGATCAATGGACTGGGCGTTGTACTTGAAAAAATAAGCAAAATTTCATTAGTTCTACCAATTTTTTCTCAGTGTTAAAAAGTGACTCGTTACCATTATCCACTGAAAAAAATAATGCATTATCATTATTTGTTGTGCATTAGAAATGCTTTATTATTTAAGAATGAATCATTACTTTTTCACCAAGTTTTTAAGACTTTCTCTAAGGCTTGTGCACATTCCATATATTATGTATTATATGCGTACAAAGTAACGATAAAAATAACGATTAAATTCGTTACTGTTACTAAAAAAATAACTAAATTAACTGCGTTACCATTACCATTACTAACAGTAATGGCATTATAAGTAATGCGTCACTCCCCAATCTAACTTATACCGTAGCATCCGTATCACTTACTGAAGTCTTTGTATTGATTTCCTTTTAACGGCGGTATCTTATACACTACGTGATGATGTGTGTAAGCGAAATCGTCGTCGTTCGTTACGTTTTTGATATGATGCGGCTCGAAGAGTTTACGACCCCCATACATGACCTCTTTCAGGAGTCGTTGCGGCAAGGACTTGATAACGTAAGAATTGTTAAGCACTCCATCCTGAAATAATCGTTATTTTCAATTTGTGAAGATGAATATGAAATACACATATACGCGAATTTGCATAGAAATATTTGGAATATTTAATTGTTTAGCAATTCGCTTCCGTGTGAACGCGCTAGTGTGTCCGGTGCTGAAAACATTACAAAAATATGAAAAAATTACTGAAAATTATATTATTGAAAAACTTTCTATATGAAGTACAGAATTTTATATTAAATTCAACATATTTCGCATATCATAAACGGTCCGTATTAATTTTTGTGTTAATTTAACACAAAATGAATATGTTGAAAAGCAAGACAAATATTACGGCAAAAATTAACACAAACTTAATATTTATAATATGTTAACCGACACTTAAATATAAAATGTATTATTTAACAAGTATCATTGGACCTATGCATGATTCCGTACCGAAAATCGAATAAATATTTAGCAAAATATTTAGCAAAATTGTTTCTCTCTCTGAAGAAGTAAAAAAAAACTAAAATGTTCACGAAGCGTCAAAAATAATCCACGAACGACACTAACCTGAGAGCCAGATTGAGCATTTCAAACAATTTGTTACTTACCACATGTATTCGACCGTTGGGAGTAGGAGATAGTAAAACTGCACTCGATCCGTGTACGTCTTGGAACGTTACTCCTAAGGATTTCATAGCCTGTAATCAGAAATAAAATATAATTACGTAGGTAACTATTTATATTTCTGGCCTTGGTAGCAGTAAGTGTTGCCAGGCGCCATCTGACGTTGTCATTGGAAACTTGACATTGTTGAACATAAGAACATAAGAACACATTGTCATTTGAGCGCAGTTTGTGTTGTTTACAGTGAATTGAAAAATTCATGTCGGGCAAAAAATGTAATTAACTCGTGAACATTTTCGTGCGATTATTTTTCATAACTTTCGACGTGGATTATCAAGACAAGAGTGCATCGATGAACTTAATTCTTTATACAGCGAGAAAACGCCATCCTACAGCACTGTAAAAAACTGGTATAACGAATTCAATCGTGGCCGACGTTCGCTCCAGGACGAATTCCGTGAAGGTCGTCCAAAATCGGTGCCAGAAAATATCGATGCTATGAACTGATAAAGCAAGATCGTCATGTGACATACCGTGAGATTGAGACATCTTTGGGCATTAGTATGACAAGCATCAATAAAATATTGCATGAACATTTGTCCTTAAAAAAAATTTGTTCGCGTTGGATCCCGCATAATCTGACAAACGCTCAAAAGAAGACTCGTGTTGATTGGTGCAAGGAAATGTTGAAAAAATACGTTCAAGGTGCATCAAAGGCTGTGTATAACATCTACACAGGTGACGAATCATGGATCTATGCATATGAGCCCGAAATAAAACAGCAATCGACTGTATGGGTCTTCCAAGACGAGTCAAATCCAACTAAAGTTGTTCGCGGAAGAAGCACATCGAAGCAAATGGTTTCTTCGGCATTACCGGTCACATGGCGACAGTGGCGTTAGAGCACCGTAGGACAGTCAATTCTGAATGGTACACGACCATTTGTTTGCCAGAAGTTATCGAAGAAATTCGAGAAAAGCAGAAGAAGAGGCGAATCATTCTTCATCATGACAATGCGAGCTCTCACACATCGGGTCAAACAAAGATATTTTTGACCGGCCAAAACATCGAATTGATGGGTCATCCGCCGTACAGCCCTGATTTGGCACCCTTTTTTTGTTCCCGCACATCAAAAATAAATTACGTGGTCAACGATTTTCGACACCCGAAGAAGCGGTTGATGCATTCAAAACGCATGTTTTGCAGTTACCTCAATCGGAGTGGAAAAAGTGCTTCGAAAATTGGTTCAAACGCATGCAAAAGTGTATTGATCATCATGGAGAATATTTTGAAAAACAATAAAACCAATTTCGATCATAAATATTTGTTTTTTCATTATTAGGCCAGAAATATAAGTAGCAACCCTCATATTCATATTATGTGTAAGTATCGTAATGTGATGTATTTCTATGAGTGCTTCAGTACTTTCTATATTACCTCGTATTATCGTATCGACTTTAGGCGTACAAAAATTGTACTGATTGGAGTATCCCTATGAGTATTATTGCAATGAATGCAAATTAATAAATAATTGACTATTTTTTTCAAAATATCACATGCAAAACTTTTATTGTATCTTTTCCTTAATAAATATAATCGGTTTTCAATGAAATACATGTCTTCTCTGGTTTCTTATATACATTACAAACATTGCTAACCAATATTACACCCAGATCGAGGTGATCCCGGTCAAATTTCATTTTTCACTTTTTCTTTGCATGCTGTTTCTCATTTAATTGTGAGTCGAACTTACGTTAGGTATTTGATTATATTTCAATCCTTCAGGTGATTTCGGATCAGCCTTGACGGTCCATACAGGTGTATTTTTACTGGCGAGAATACCTTCTGTAGGAAATAAATACATTTTGAGATCTTTCCGAAATGCTGTTAGCTGTATTTCGGATCCTCCTTCCGAATCTTCTTTCTTCGCTGAACGATGCAGTACTGGCACTACCTCATATTCTGGTACTGAAAGTCAATGAATTAATATTATAAATCGTAATATTAAATTTAATATAAAAATTAAAACGATATCAGAGAAAACCATTAGAGGCACCAAAACTGATACATATAGAAAGTCGACATACCCATGTTATTCGGCTATAAAATAACAGGAAACTATTATTTCTAAAAGAAAATCCAACATTACTTACCAAGATGATGCGGTGTATGAAAGACAGACATTACTTCGTCCTTCGTCATGTATTCATGCAACTGAAAATACGTCCATTCAAACATGAAAATGGCGAGCTGACATTTTGCACAGCGCTACTATACGAAATCATGCAATTTATATATATGTTACAATACATTATTTATATTACGTATTATTTTTTTATTTTTTTATGTAATATATATATATATATATAATCGTTGATTATCCCCAAATCTCTATGAATATATATATTTTTTTTATTTTAGAATATTCAACCTGTTTATAAATAAATATATTAATTAAAATTACCTGCTTGCATTGTATGAAAGGAATGCCGACGAGGCAGAATAAAAATGTTGGGAAGAACATTATTCGTGAACACTTCACGAAGCGTAATTTTCAAATTTCCTGCAATTTAACATAAAATTGAAAATACAAAATATATTCTGATAAAATATCATTGTTGTGAAATTAACTCCTGCACATATAAAGAAATTATATTATATTTTTTAATATCGTAACGATATAATAAATATAAATATATTGATATATAAATATATCAATTTTAAGGATGAAGTACTTCCTTTTAAAAGAAATCAAATGAAAAGAACTTTTTGATACTTATAATTTAAAAATAATAACAAACGGGGCTAATAAATAATATAATATACACTTTACAACAAAATTAAAAGATCGTTTAAAATCATCTAATTAAAAAAGGTCAAATTCAAAGTCACATATTTTTTACGAAAAACAATTGCAGAGCGATGTTCAAAAAACGTTGTAAGCGCTCAACTTTCGAATGATTCACTATACGTTATTCTGCAAGTATTTTATATTAGTGATCAGACGACTGCATGAAGCTAATTTAAGATCCAGAAATCGTGTACATGTTCCAACACTAAATCACTGTCGTGCTCGTCTAGAATATGCACAAACTTATTTACAATGGACTACAATGGACAAGCGTTTTATTCACTGATGAATTACATTTTATCTTACCCTTAAGAAATGATTTTCGTACTAGAATTTGGCGTCGATATGGGAAAAGGTAGGAATGACGTCACGTGGTAAGCATAAAAGCTTTTGGAAACTCTGTAATGGTTTGAGCAGAGAGCAGAGCAAGAATTTCTGTTTTCCGTCGTAGAAAAAAACTTGTAATGTTAACACCACCATAGAACTTACTTCTTTGCGTTATATTGACAAAATTCTATATCTCTTGTATTGCCTTTGCAAGGTATGGAAAAAAACTTTATTTTAATGTGCTCGTGCACATACTGCTCAGTGCGCCACAAATTTCTTACGAAGAAATAATATTATTGTATTGGATCATTCTCCATTAAATCTAAATCTAAGTTATGAAATAACTTCGTTCTATTCATGAGAAAATTTTCTGTTTATTTTCTCGTTATCAAAAGTTTTAAATTATTTTTGTAAAATATACAGATGTTACTTCCAGAATACATTTATAATTTTCGACAAATAAATGAAACATCCCAAACGAGCTTACAATGTATCCTGAAGATGTACAAAAAATGATATATTATACGATACGATACGAGAAATGTTGTGGAGTCACAAATTCCAGTATTAATCAATGGTACTAGACTAATTATTAATGTAAAATATTACTAAATCAATCTGAAATACTAACAACCCTATTTTTTGCAAATACTATAAATTATTAATCACTAATAATAAAAATATTGTGCAACAGTAATTTTTTACTGATCAACCAGTAATATTTTTCTGTAAAAGTGTTTAATAACTGCAACCTTAAATAGTGAAATATTTGTGATCTTTACGAGCTTTGTAATTAAATCAATAAGATTATTGACTTCCGCAAAGATCGGGGCCAAATTTATACAATGTGTTAATGAG